>NC_031502.1:45148022-45171654 GCF_000237925.1 Schistosoma mansoni
GAGTCCCACAATAGGATGAAACGGCCGTCCAGTGCTTCCAGGTTTTCCATGATGGTCTATCTTCAATTGACTCACGTTTTCAACTACATGAAATTACCGAAATCTCCACAAAACCTCCTTCTTATTATTGAGTTAATTTTTAGAATAGCGAATAGAAATGAAAGTTAAAAATGATTGTTACTAATAGTTTCACACAAAAATCATTCATCATGTTTTAAATGATTGATAGATAATCAATATAATGTACATTTAATTCCATAAAGATTAAATTATAAGAAATCCAGAATTTCTGGTTTGTCAGTAGTATGATTCGACATTTTTCATTTATTATATGTAGTGTCCATATTAGTACTTATATTCCGGCAAATGAGTACGTTTGTCAAAATTAACAGTACAGATTAAAATATACTAGGGTAAGAATAAAATATAAGAATACTAAATAACCAGTTACGTTCAAGGTTTTCATTTTTGATTACTATTTCTGAAACTTGTAATTTTTTTCTAATAACTCGCAATTTTCTGATGGTAGTGAAAAAGTTTTCTTTCTCGAAAAAGACGTATCCAATTTCCTCTAGTTTTTTGGTACGAAAATTTGCTGTAAGGTCGATGTAACAATAGGATCATTTATAAAAACATACATTGTCCTCTTACATTTAATGATATGTTTTGAGTTAACAACTAATCAAAAATATTTACTTTTTGCAGGAAGTTTTTTATCTTCGTTTGATCAGACTAAGATACTTCGAAATTAACTTGGGTCCACTAATTCCTCACTTTATCTTTAATTCATAGGAATACCCAATATAAGGTGAAATACTGTTTGATTGAAGGACTGTATTCATTTCGACAAATATAATATCAATTATTCAAAAATTTTTGAAGATCCACTACATGCGTATTCTAGTATTTAGTGATCAAACAAAGCAGTTATTAAATAATCTACTCAAAGATTGACTTAAGATTAATCAAAGCTTAAATACGATGAACAAAACAAAAATTATTTTTAAGGCAACCAGCTAAAAATAATTGAATAAAGGTTCAAATGACCGAACTACCGATAAGGGATACAATTATTTCTGTAATATTTTCATAATTGTACGTGCTAAAGATAAAGATGAAAAGAGATAGAATTCTGTGTCAAGTCTTTGTAATCCTATTGGGTAATGAAGCAAATAATATGAGATTAACACATCATCCCTTGATAAACACACATAGTGATGGAGTGCTTTTAATATTTTCTACAGTTTGAATCTTTAAGTAGTTTGATCATTCTTTACAAACATTTGCGTTTAAAGAAGTAATGTGTTATCGAAGTGATACTTAGTTCAGTGACTAAATTACCCTTATTAATGTTTAAAAGCAAATGAGACAGATAATGAGTGAAGTTAAACTAAATACTAAGAAAATCCTCTTTTATCGACATAATATGTAAAAGAACTTTTTTGAATTGATCATAGTTCATCCTGCGGCTACTCATCAACATCCTAGTAAAATATATAATGACAATATTATCTGCCAGCTTTTGTTGATCAATCTGAATAAACCCAAAGTATTATGTTATGAAAATAAAAAGCAAACTCATTGTTTAACATTATTTATTTTTAAATATTGACATTTTATCATCTTTCAAACTTTTATGAATGTTTAAAAATGATATTTAGAGAATAAAGACAAGAATAACTTCATTTAAATTAAGTTTTTCGTTCAAAACATATAGTTTGATAATGAATTTGTTGAAGCAATTTTCATTTGTATATACAACATACAATATGATCATTTTCATTCAGAATTGTATAATATATAATCAGTCTTATAATGGTTTTACATGTTGTTATAATTTCTCTTATTATGACCTTGCTATTCCTATTGCTTAATAATCTTGGACACCAATTCACTCGACAAGTCCCCAAATCAAAACACGGAACGAAATTATATTTCGAATAACAAGAAAAGATGGAATCAAGAAGCAGTATAAATTTACTTGGTATTGTTTGGTTGAATCTTCGCATTGAGGTTTAGGAATGCGATTGATCAGTCTCTTATTGGCCATATGTTTATACTGTGCGTATCGCCTCGATATTGCCTTATTCACAAGCGCTATGAGCAAAGATGGATAGTGGCTAGCATTGGAATCCAGGACGAGCGTTTCGTCCTATTTGGGACTCGTCAGCTGGGAAGATTCAACCAAACAATACCAAGTGGATGTAAACTTCACCCCATTGCTTAAACAAGTGGCTAAGAGTACTCAGTAGCTAAGTGGATAACGCGATAGCATTTAAGGTGAACGGTACTGGGTTTGAGTCCCAGAGTAAACATCAACTCTGAGATGCAGGTACATCCGGCTGACGAATCCCGAATAGGACGAGACGCGCGTCCTGGATTCCACTGCTAGCCACTATCCATCTTTGCTGAGAAACTTTATTTTATTTTAGAATCTTCTACAATTATCAACTAACGCTGATTGGATATGAAATAACCGATCCGCGTGCAGCAACACAATCGTGCAGGGAACATGATTTAAACCAATCTATGTCCCGCTAACACAAGCAGCGTACAATCATGAAGCAATCAAAAAATGACTTAAAATAGTTAATTTCATTATCTAATTATATATAAACTAGAAACTGCTAGCGAAAAAAATATTTTTTAGTAGTGGATGTTATGTGACACTATATAATTTTTTTCACAACTTTATCAGTGCTTCTTTATTCCTACAGTAGTATGATAAACGGTTTACGAAATCATAATCGGATAGGTCACTCTGTTTTTCAGTCCTTTTAATTTGAGGATAAATGTAACTAAATGGAGTCCAGTATTGTCTTACAATACAACTGCTTGCTCTTTTTTCTAAAAAAATGACTTATTAGCATTGAAGATATATGGTTAATATACCGTCATCCCATCAAATGATTTATACTGTCATCAGTATTAATAACTGTCGAGCTTTTTCTCCAGCGATATTAGTGTACATAATTTCATTATCTTAGGAAGGATTACCATATTTTGCAGAGCCTTATTTTGGAAACAATTACCTCTGCAAAATTTACTGACTTCCCAAAAATCGAGCATGTTTACAGAAAAAGTAATCTTTGATCGTTTCTTGATAACAATAACTCATATTAGTAGTTTTATTCTATTGATCACTAATAGCTATCCCAAATGCTATTTTACAAATTAGAAAAATGGTAACAAATATGGTTCTTCCAACTGTAAATGTAAATCTAGATAATTACATAATTTCTAGTCAGTAGTTACGATGATATGAGAACAACATTGAGGCACATGAAACTGTGGTTGACTTCTATTTTATCCATGATTGTGAAACGTTTTCTATTCTTCAACTTGACACGTTGTTGAAAGTTCTCCTCTAGAGGACTGTTCAGTCTGTTAGAAAGAAAAGAAAAGCCAAAATTGAGAAACGTTTTACTGATACGTATCGTAGATAGCACGAAAACTTTATTACGTAATAATTCAAGATTAACTACCTAGGGTATGAAACAGTTATCTCTGATTGTCATGAAGTGAGAGTCAGGCTTTACCTTAAAATCACCGGATTTAAAATATGTGGATCAGTAAATTTTGGCTTAGAGGTCTACTTTTATGTTATGAGTTTTTAAGATCCTAAATCGGATCCTTGTAACTTGGGATGAAATAGCCGTCCAGTAGTCTCTGGTTTACAGTGGTCCTCAAATGTTTATCTTTTGATTGTCATAACTATCCCAAAACTAAAAATCTTTTGTTCTTATTTGATATTTGCAATCTCCATTGTTCTTTGCATCCGGACAAACCATAACAAACCATATCAAGACAAAACAGCTGTCTAGTATTTCCTGATTTCTAATGGTTATCTTACCATAAGCCAATCCGGGATGTGAAGCTAGAAAAAATATCGACATTTTTTACGATTAAGAATAAATTGGCATTCTAACTTGCGAACGAGAATACTACAAAATTAATCATGGCATCCATGTAACTAATCTTTATTATTAAGATATTCTAGAAGAGCATATTAACAACCTCAGTTGAAAAGTAGGTTAGATAGATCAAATAAAAAAGATCACAACTTCGTGTAAAAAGTTTACTACCAAGCAAGATATTTCCTTTCATTTTCCAACAGTATTTCATTGAAGCACATTAAAGTATAATTACAAAACATGTCAGAACTAGTTAAAGTGGTATTATAAAAGATCTTTATTTTATGATGGTAAATAACCAGGGTTTTACTTTTACTATATACAATAGGTTTCTTCGAGATTGTTTATGTTTATTTATGATGGGTTCAAAAAGCATATAAACTGGTTGTGAATTTTATTGGGATAAATTTACATATTTGCGATTCCATTTCCCTTGAGTAGAAACAGCTACACTCAAAAACTTTAATAAGTAGGCTTCAATTAGTATTAGCACTTGAATCATAACCTGCCTAGTGTTTTGGAATAAAACTTTTCTATGAGTTTCAGATAAAAACCAGCATATTCTCCTGAAAGGTTTAAAATACTTTAAGCCTCTTCCATTTGAAACTCAACAAACTGGGTCACCCAATTAGACTTTAATTGGACTTAAGAGGTTCATATCAGTGACATCTCACTGATCAGTTGACGAATTCACTTTATAATCAAGTATGAATTATACTAAATTCACGCATATCTTAAATGAAAGTTGAAAAGCTGATGTGTTTATGTTTCACTTTGTAGCTTTTGTTGAGAAGTAAGCGATATTTTTTTCAAATCTTCGAGATTTCCCCTTTCTTACAAAATTACAGATGATTTCCATATCAGATTAAACAAAAATTGTATGACATTTTTCCGATGTAAGTAATTTGAATAAAGTTAGTAATTAAATAGCATAACGAGAACAAATTGTTACAAATAATAGCATGGAAAATCGGCAAGTACTGTTGACTTCTGACAGAGAAATCATTTGTTTATATATACAGTCAAAATGTTAAGACTAAATTCCTAAGCCATTAAAGAAGAAGAATGTATCTGTAAAATCTCACCGAATGAATTTGAAGTAAATCCAACGTTTCTCTTGGCAGTCTGGTTCAAGCTTTTTTTCGATAAAGTTGATGTTTGATTATAATTCCTTGAAAAAACTCGGACAAGATTGCTGAGCGAAAAGTTAAATTTACTTCAAGTTCATTCGCTGAGATTTTACAGATACATTCTTCCTCTTTAATGTCCCACATCAACTCGGGGCCGAAACAGTGTGAAACTATTCGATTAAATTCTTAAGCATTTTTGGTGTATATATTTTCCCTATTTCGAGCATAAAAAGTCAATACAGGGTGGTAGAGAATGTTGAGTTCTGATTAGATCATGAATCGATCAGAGTTAGACCCCCATTAAAAACCTGGAAGCACTGGACGGTCGTTTTGTCCTAGTATGGAACTCTCATACACGAGACTGGAGGTCCTATGTTCGAATCCCATCTCCAGGTTTTCAATGGTGGTCTAACATTCGTGATCTCAATCATAAAAATATTTGTTATTATTTAATGCTTTTAAACATTCTATTTTAATGTCATCATTACTTTCATGATTCGACAATTTCTATTTTATTCTTATGCATCAAAAACGTTAGAAAAGTCCTTGGTTACGATTTGCTACTAGTGAATACCGTATTGGCTGCTATTTTGTTTAGAAGGACATTTAACGTAACGATTAGTATCAAGATTTTGAAAAGCTGTCACTTAATCTATCATTTTAAAATGATGCGTACGGCAGCCAATGTGGAAAATGCAAGCTGCAAGCAACAATAAACTTAAGAAAACTACCGTTAATCTGGATAAGTTATAATTATTTTGTAACAAAGATTCTTCTCATCACTATAATTGAATTTCCGACCTTCTTTCAGACATATGAAGAACACTTTATAGTTTTTTGTCCCTTTTCACATCTTCAAAAAAGTGTTTTCAGAAAACAATGTTTTGAATCATTGTTTGTTTGAACAATCTTTGCATCTTCCATAAAATTTTGTTTAACTATGTGAGTGCAATACTATCAACACTTTTTCTGTAAAAAATTCACAATGAATAGCAGAATACCAATCACTATACACACAGAATGATAGTACATACTTCTTAATGTCAAGTAGATTTGCCCTTTATTTTTTTGGAAATGAAAATAATATTTTTGCTGAATTTTCAATTATCCAAATTGCTTATTCGTATCGGACATATTGTAATAAGTTTTTCCTTTTTTCAGCTCTCTAGATAACCTGTATCTTCAATTTAATTTTTAAAAAAAGGCCAGTAAAACTTGAAAAATTTTCATTAATGAGTGACAACAGTGGTTTGGGAATCAAAGATTTTTTCAACAACGAAGTTTGTTTACCAACGATCATGTCAGTATAGTCATGTTATGACGTTGTTCTGACCAAGCTCTTATATTAACAGTAAGTGGTTTCAGTAACTGGTCGTAATATATAAATATATATATATATATATATATATATATGCAGTTTGCTTCTTAACGTTTCGTAGATTTCAACTACTGAGGTATTTAAATATCCTATTATTGTCCTACACAACCATAGAGGAATAAACCAGGGGCAAGTTTACTGACGTGTTAAAAATACGACTTTGGAATTCGAAACACAATACCATTTATCAACAATGAACATAACATGAGCACTTGTGGTTAAATATTATGCAAATTCGTTTCACATATACTCATAGAAGGATGTTTACCCTTATGTGGAATTTATTATGCACACTGTCAGTATTTTATTATTATTCATTTGGGTTGAACTTTAATTCGATCGATAATTCGAAGAAATAGGAAGAGTAACTGATTTCTTTTTAACGTTGACGTTAATGTTTAGGAAAGTAATCTATCAGAGATTATTTCTGGTATTTAAAAAAATACAAAATTTTTTAAAATTTGATTGCTGTTTGTTTAATTTATTTTACGGTAGATGAAAAACAGTTATGAGAATGAAATTTTCACGTAACTTACCCTATTTTTGGTTAGTCTAAGAAATCCAAATCGTTGTTGAAGTAGAGAACGAAATTTTGGGTATCTGAAAGCATAAATACACGGGTTCCATATGGCTGCTGTTTTTGCACATAAACATGGTATTTCAACCATTAGTGGTGTTATGTAATCAGCGTAACCAATGAGGGCCATTAGACAAACAAATGAATATGGGGTCCAACATATTAAATAAACGCCTAACAGTATAGCTGATGACTTCAATACAAAAGTATCTGATTTTGAGGACGCTGAAATACAATTAAAAGATGACAATGATAAATAATGTTCATGAAGGTGAAACAGTGTACATGTAGCTTGATGTACGTTCATATACAAGCCTGTTTATATAACATAGAAGCATTCAATATTATTACATGAACGAAGCAGTGATCCATTATCAACAAACTAATAAGATGCAAAATCGCTTCTTTACAGTGTGACCAGATATTTATGCTGATGTAATTAGGTTATAAATTGCAACAACCTCCTTTTGTGTTGTTTATTTTTGCTGGTCAGATCTTCTGTAACTAATTCATAAGTGTGTCAGCTTTAATCCATGTTAATGGACCCGAACTAAAACGTTTTTAGTAAAATCAAATACATGATTTACATATTTATAAATTGAACACCTAGTGGAACTTTAGTATTAACAATTTAATAAGATTACTGACATGATAGAGTTGTCACAACTTTGCTTGTTTCCCGTTTTTTTAAACCGTTTGATTCATATCATAATTTTACGTCGCTATATGTAATTTAGTTTAATGACAAACAAAGAACATTTTTTGAAAAAATAAATTTATCAGAAGGTTATGTTGTGTAATGTTTCATTGTAACTTCATAATGATGAATTGGATAAACGGTATAACTTCACAACAATCAATTACAACTTTTGCTTAAAATTAGATCATGATTGGAGATATTTTCCCATACCAGATACATTACCAATTTATTACTACATACTGTACTGTATCAGTCAACGAACCTCTGTTATGTCTACATATATTAACGTTTTAAGTTTACCACATTAGCAGTATTCTTAAAAATAAACATTGCATACGTTTACATTCTCTTTAACAGGATAATTTGTGTGTATGATTATTTGTCAATGAAGTTCACTTACATACATTTGCACTTTTTTCCTTTTGATTAGTACCTTTGGAACTTGCTGCCATTTCAATAAAGTCTTTACCTCGACTTCTTACAATGAGAATAATTCTGGCGTAACAGAATAGTGATAAAAATAAAGGACATAAAAAACCAAAACCAAATAATCCGATGTTGAATAATCGATTGTTAAGGTCAGTGGATATGTAATCCATAGTGCATGATGTTTGATACCCTTCTGTCACGTAACGTCCTAAATAAAGGAACAAAATGCAAACCATAGTAGTTTGAATCAATTTAAACAGTATTATATGTAACATATATCTTCATGTACCTTAGAAAGTCTTCTTGATTTGTCTCAGTTGTATATTAGATTAATTTTACCGTACTGGATATTTTGCTAGACATAGAATAATAAATAAAAAATTTAAAGCAATTAGTCCCTTTGGTAAATTTCGATAATGTTATAAAAAGACGAAGATTATCAGAACTATGTGATATATTAGCGCAATACATTTCAAACAATCTGATCACACATATACTTGTTAAGAACATTTATATATAAAAATAAAAGGTCAACTAGACTGGAAATGGGGGGTAAGAAAAGACAAGGATAATAATAATAAAAATAATGTGAAAACAATTTGGAACAACATATGTAAGCGAACAATTGTTTTCAATTAGATCGTCATCAGGCTTTACTCTAATATACATGAATATTTATATGAAAATGTTAGACCAATCAAGGCTATTTGAGTCAATAATAATCACAATGAAATAGAAATACGTTACCAAGCATAATAATAGTTAAAAGTACAAGTTGATAGTGGGAAGACAGGTGTACTGGTAGTAGTAAGAATAGTAAATTACGATAACAAAAGTCTTATCAATAATTAAACATAAGAATTAAGAGGTCAAACGTGGGTAAATAGTCTGGAATAGTAATCACAAAACATTAAAATCATTACGTAATAAGAAGTATGTAAGTAAATAGATAGTGAAGAATACAAACGGAAAGAGGTAGAAAATTACAAACAAACACAAAAAAAATGATAACCAAAATGAAAAATTTTTTACAAATAATAATAATGTCAATTATTAAGTTATGTCCGGCCATGGAAGGGATAGGGGGGTTACGAATTTCTTTTGTACACATAAATTGGGATGGAATGTACGAATCCCTATGGCTTCTGCTATATGAAGTAGACGGGAGCGAACTCCGTTGGGAAACGATGGAGGTATACGATAGATCACTTGAAATGACTTCAATTTATCAACAATATGACCACTATCAATTAGATGTTGATTACGCTAATATTACGCTAATATATCACATAGTTCTGATAATCTTCGTCTTTTTATTACACTATCGAAATAAAAAATTATTATTATTTTCACCATCATCGAATTACTAATCTCTACTCTTTGCTGATGTTTTCTATAATCAAGAGAATCTAAGTATTTGAAGCTGAGAGTTTACATTCAAAAAGATCAGACTTGGGAATTGATTCTATGGTTGTCCATTGTCACTTTTAAACTGAAAGCTTTTGTTATCCTCTCCGTTATGTAGTGTCTAGAACTTTTTTTAAAATTGAAGATTTCTTTATAATACTATTCTGTAACTAATGGTTTTAAACTTTATGTCATAATATTACATTTATTAATGATATAATTCTAAAATACAGATTGCAGTGTTTGTTGTAAATTTTCAAAGGTGTGATACACGAAGGTATGATACACAATGGAGCAATATAACTTTTAATGTGTAATATCTTGAAAGAAGACCATTTACGAATTACAAATATAATAATAGTTGAGCCTTATGTAAATCTTCGCAATAAGCGATAAATATTCGTTGTTACGAAGATGCTTTGTTTGTGTCTGTAGTTTCATTAAAGTTGATGAAACGGCTTGTTATTAGTAATAAATGAAAGAAAACTCTGACAAAAGTATTGTAGTAAATGAAACTCTTGTTGGTGGAGTACAACAATAAACTATTTGAAATTATTATTATTATTATTATTAGCACGGAATAATCGACAGTAAACACACGAAAATATCCTTGTTAGTTTTTTTTACAAAGAGCTAGTAATGAGAATCCGTAGATTTTAGCTAAAGTATTCACTTTCAGTATTTTTAATAAATGAAGTCAGTTAATGAATTAGTTATATATCGCTTACCAAATCCGAAAAGTGGTGGAATCGTCCACATAAGAGACCACATCCATAAAAATAACATTAACAATAATGTACGTCTAGGAGTTGTTTGAAATACACTTTCAAAAGGAGTTGCAATAACTAAGTAGCGATCCAGTGCAACAGCGGCTATCGTAGATAAAGAAACGAATCCAAAAAGTCCACCAGCTAACCCATATAAATCACACGCTTTGTGGAAGTTAGAAAAGATGTCAATAATCTACAGTTAGATAAAACATTATATGAAACCCGAAAACATACTCTAAAATCTACTACTAACTAAACATCCAAAAATCCTAGGATCGCAATAAAATATATATCAGTCTTACAGAACTATATAGATTCTTCAGGTAAAATGAGCTAATTTGGAACAAACAGGAACAGTGTTCTGGAATAACCAACTGAGTATTTGAAGTAAAACCTTTGAATAAAACCCCTTATAACACTATGTTTTATCCAACACAGTCGGTTGGACTCTGTGTGGAGGCCATCTGTGGTTGATGTCAGTCCTAAGTTCGAGTAAAGAAAGTGTCAGGTTTGGGTTTAAGATTTCCACCTCACAAAATGTATTCATTACCATAGCATCAACAGTTTAAACCATTTAAAATTTGCCCTGGCTGTCAAACAGTTATGATATAGTAAGTTGTAACGCCACTTGTATAAAGCCAGGAGCTTCTGGGAGTCATATGTCCGAAACCACTTTTAACAACTAAGAAACAAATAAACATAGGAACATGAAATGTTTGAACAATTTTGAAAAACGGGAGAGTAATTTAAGCAGTTATAATTATGAGAAATAACATGATTATTCCTAGAATAAGTGATACTCATTGGACACAATCTGAACAGAAGGGACTAAATTCAGTGGGGATGCTATCGTATTCTACTTATAAAGAATATATCCCGCACTAACAAGGTCCTCAGAAAACGTAAAAAGAAATAGGAGTTGATATAGCTCCAAATAACCTCCTGACAGTGGCCAGGCTAAAATTGAAGATTAAGAAGTGATGGACAACTGGACAAACAACATTATAAAAGTTTGATACATCCTTCCTTCAAATGCTAATAAACTGAGCGAATTCAAGATAACTCTCGTTAGTAAACTCCATGCCACACAAGATGTAGTTAGAAAAGGGGAAACCACAGTGGCGGATACTTGGAAAAGAATTAAAGCTGTAATAAAATCAACATGATAGAAAGCTCTCGGTCGTAAGATGCACCTTGATAAAGAACAGGTCCCTATTGATACCCGTAGGCAAGATTCAAGAAAGGAAAAGCTAGAAGATAATAGTTAACAACAACCGAACAAGAGCGGATAAATTCAAGACATAGGCCGAAAGTTCAGAAGCGAACGAGCAAGCGAAGAGGTGCACTATAGATAACATGCGAAAATGTAAAGACCTGGAAACCACAGTCAAAAAACTGAAAGAATATTAAAATATGGATCAGACAACATGCTAGCTGAAAAATTGCAGTTAGATATAGAGGTATCTTGAAGGAGGTCCTAAGTTTTGTTTAGAAAGATTTGTGAAGAAGAATAAGTACCATCTGATTGAAAAAAGGATACCTGATGAAGATACTGAAAGAAATAGATCTCAGTAAATATAGGAACTACAGAGGAACTACATGACTGTCAGTCCCAATGCTAACATCACTACCAAAAGAGGTGCAGGCATTTATCATCAAATGCCTATGCAAGATACCAAAGATCTATTCGTGAGAGACCATTAGCAATAACCCTTTCTGGTAAAGAACAAACTAACAACCAATTGTGGATGAAATCAAGTAAAAGTGATGGATGTAGATAGAGCACATTTTAGTAAAACCACTGAATTCCATCACGAGTCGAGTTCAAGAGGTAAGAGATAAACTAAAGAATATATGGAGCAAATAATGGGAGGTAGAAATTAGGATTATGAGTGACCCAATGGAATAACTGGAAAGGGAAGCCCAAGACAAAACTGGCCAAAGAGGGGTAGCAAGCTTGAGTGAGTTATAATGACTTTATTTGATATTAAAGGATTTTGAATGCATCTGCGAATCCACAGAGAACTAAGCTGCGATTTTTCTCTTCTTGAAATTTTTTTTTAACAAAACAGTTCAATAGTCTTCGCATTATAAAAGTTATATTAGGGTCAAAGTTCAAAATAGTAAACCCGTCACTGGAACGGTATTGGATTTACTTAAAATTGAATCGCTGAGATTTTACCGATATATTTTTTTTCTTAACGTAATCAAATAATATTTTCTTATTTTGTGTTCTAAACTTTTCGAAACTTTTATTATTGAAAACACTGTTATAGTACTTTGCATAATTAAGGTGGATACATATAGCTTCTGAATGCTTTGCAATTAATATAACTATAATAAAGCTATTCTTTTGCTTGTAAAATAAACTCCTGATACGTTTTTAATTGATAAGAGCGTATATAAAGGCATACGATTTTATACTGTGGAGATAAAGACTAAAAAGTCACTGGATTTATATTAAAATTTTCGAAAAGATCACGTTTATTGTATTTGTACTGAAAAGTAATGTAGCAAGAAGAATCACTGAAGATGTATTCAACAAATATTTCATGTTTTTTGGTACTCCTTCATCATTCCATGCTATCAACGCTATCTCAGGTTTGATCTAAGATTTTTATGAATCCATCGCTTCAATCAACTTAATGTTTTCTATTCTTTAGACCGAACAAAAGAAACTCAACTGTATAGACTTTGTCTGTAGAGTTGGGTTACTTAAGTTTGAATCCTCCAAAATGTATGTAGGCATCAAAACAACGTTTTGGACTAGGGAGTTATAAATGTAAGACTTTATTTTTCATCAATCGCCTTCTTACATCTAAAGTAGAACTAGATGTGACCCACTATCGATCTACTTAGTTAGTCATCTGAATTCTGTATTTCGACGACAGATCGTATTTAGACTAAAGGCTAAGATAATTTATTAGTGAATGCTAACAATCACTAATCAAAAAGTTCGTTACAGTGTATAACTGTAGTTTACTAGCTTATACTAAACTTAAATATATTTCTCGTATAATAATGCCATAATATTGCGATACAAAACTAAAAATAACCATTAAATATGATATCATTCAGCATGTCAAATCTGTAAACACACCGGAAAAAATTCGATATGGATAAATCATAGCCGACTGGTGCGTACTATCATTGTAACCGTCTCAATATGTCATTGTTTATATTTTATAGCTGAAATATTACTTACTAAAACAAACTTACCTAATTTACCCCATGGCCAGAAGTTATTAAATGCTGCCATAGTTTTTAAAGGAAAGCCAATAACTGCTGAAAATCCAAAATCTGATATTGCTAAATTTACAACAAGAATATTAGAAGGTGTTCTAAGAGATTTAAACCTTTGGAAAAAAAAGAAAAAAAGGTATGTTGAAATTATTTAGAATCCTAATAGGTCGTGTTTAATACGTGTTCATGTATTTGAATATATCTAGAAAACATTTTACAAATCGATGTCTCTGCAAAGACTTGGCTAGATAATTTTAAATAAGCTGAGTATTGAGTAAACTGTTTTCAACCATTTGTATAGTAATATATTTGTAAATAATCATCAAGTAATTGGGAAATCGAATATACGAAGACAAATTGTGAGTCGATTCACTTGAAAATATCTACTTTTTGCGGAAATAAATCATACTGATCGTCTAGTTTATGTAGTTAGGACTGATCATTCAAGTGTTACGTCATCGACATAAGTCAGCTTGTATATATATGATAATAATAATTATTATTACTAATATAGCGGTTTTAGTAGAGTGGAAATCCAAATTTAAACATACCGTTAGACACAATATATTAATTCAGCGATCACAGAATCGTAAAATTTATATAAATTCATCAGTTGGTAAATAATAATAACAGCTATAGCTGTTATTATTGTGTAGTTCTTGTTGAATAAATTTATTTACCTTACTGTTTAGATTGATTTTATTTAAAGCCAAATACTGATTGTTTATTTTTACAAATAATCTTTTCTTGAGGTTGAGTTTGTTTCCGTGACATGATTGAATGTTTGCGTCTAAACTTCAATTAAATATACGTTTGTTAATCAATCAGTTTTGTAATAATTTGTCACGAATTATGTACTTTCGCTTTCATTGCATAAATAACATTGACGATAAGTGCTTTATTATTAATAAAATTTGGAAAATTTGTATTTGAAAAACCATCTTGATAAATAATAATTATTTGCTTACTGTAAATTACAACCTGTGAGTGATTTGATGAAATCCTTGTTGTAAATTCTTACCTAGATAGGGATTTTGGATTTTTTGTATATTCTTATAGAAATCTTCACACACTATATCAAAGGCGAGACAATATTATCTACATATCTCATTGCATCCTAGACGTACCTAGAATTACTTGTTGATGAATTGAACCTGGTTCTTATGTAACATCAGAAGCCTATTATACTTTGACCGATAACTGCAATTCTACTTTTTTAGCTTTTTAAATTTGCTTTTCATAGCTATTGGTATGAAATACCGAAAAACTGAAGAGCACTGTTAAATAGACGCTGAGGCCCCCTTGTATCATAAAAAATTAAGTTAAATATCTAATTAGAACAATAATAATAACTCTAATACAAACATAAACATTTAAATTCATTTTGTATCGGTTCTTTGTATCCTCTCATTGATGTACAGGACTACGATCGATCAGTTTGTTATTAGAATATGTGCATCCTGTACAGATTGCTTCGATATTGCCTTAGGTCACAAGCATTACGAGCAAAGATGGATGGTCGGAAGCCTTGCATCACAAGAAATTAAGTTAAATAGCTATCTAAATATCTAGTGGTTATCAGGACTCAGTAGCTAAGTGAATAACGCGATGGAGTTTAAGGCGGACGGTACTGGGTTCGAGCTCCAGAGTGAACACCAACTCTGAGATGCAGGTACATTCAGCCGATGAGCCTCCGAAAAAAAAACGTGCGTCCTGGATCCCACTGATAGCCATCACCCATCTTAGCACATAACAAATATTTTATTTTGATACTTACAATAAGTAATTTAATTCATACATAAATTTCCTCTGAATCAAAATAAGAATAAAAGATACTTTTCCGGAATCAAATCAAATCAACTACTATTGAAAAGATTTGAATTCAATAGCATAATTTATTTGATTCATCATTCTTAAATAACTAAGTCCGTACAAAATTGAATGAATCAGAATACTATTTTTAGTATTATCTCGTGATATATTATCACTTTTAATTTTCAAATTATATTGAGTTCCAATAATTTTAGTAATTATCAGAAGGGGGTTTTGTGGAGATTTTAGTAATTTTATATAATTGAGATCATGAATCAATCGAAGCTAGACCACCATGATCATATGCTCATTAGTGACTGGCTCCATGAAGTATTTCCTGGAGTTCTAGTAAGAAGCAGTAACCAGTGGAGTTCAACCAGGTCTGTTGGGAGATACCAACTCACTGGAGACATTCGTGAATTTCGTGGATTGGTTGAAGTTAAACATTAACACCGTTGGATGACGGTAGGCTCAGTGGCCTATCGGTTAATCTGCTCGCGCGAGAGACTAAGAGGTTCTGGGTTCGAATCTTCCTAGTGAGGTGGGATCATGGATGCGCACTGCTGAGGAGTCCCACAATAGGACGAAACAGCAGTCCAGTGCTTCTAGGTTTTCCATGGTGGTCTAGCTTCAATTGACTCATGATCTCAACTATATAACATTTTAGTAATTGATAAATCACTATTCTTGGTTCTTTGCCAGTAAATTTGTTGAATCTTTCAAAAATTTAAGAAGTTATTAATCTCCTTCAATAAATGAAATCTTTTGATAAAGTTATGATCACTTTATAAATTTCATAATCATTCATCATCTATAATTTCACATTAATTATATTCGTGTTATATTTTACTAAATTCTAAAAATTGACTCCTTTCAAATTGAATTTGATCGTACCTTACTCAAGGTTAATGAGTATTCACATAATAAATTTAACTGGTATTACTGGATTTAATATATTCGTTGACCATTTTCTGACCTCTCATAAATTTGTAGATATTAGATTTCACACTTATTTATTTAATTCCAAAAAGAACTTTATTTGATTTTTTAATAATAAAAAGAACCCAGTAAGATCAATTTTAATCATGGTTTTTCAAACAGTATTGGTGAATTGAGTAAAGCTTTAATTTTTAATGTTAAAAAACGAGTAAATAATAAATATTCACCGAATATTTTAATAATTAAATCGATAATAAAATTTCAGCTTACTAAAACTATGTTTCTACAATTTGTAGGAAATAATTTTCAATATCATAAAATGTAGAGTCTATAGTCAATTATAATTTAATAGCTGAGTTGTATTGTAGTGCCGTGCTTCGGTTGTCGTTCACCACGATAACCATTATGATACAAATCTTAATGGTTCATAAAATCAGAAGGCAAAAAGAAGCGGCAGCTACAGTTTATTGTCCAATAACGTAGGTCAGAAAGCTATAAGCACATTAGCAAATATCAGCGAGCGAAGTAAAAATGACACGCATTGGAGATGGCCGGTAAGCCAACTCACTTTAATCAAGCGTTAATCAATATTTACAATCAGATAAGAATAAGTTACAGACGTGTGATGATTAAGATGAAAAGTGTACACACACATACGCTCATGTAAAAATAGTCAGGGTTAATAAGTGAATAATTAACAAGGTCAAAACGGGACTCATGATGGATAGGTAAGTTTGCTTGTCCAGAAGCTAGAATAAGGTATATGAGCTTAACATATCAACCGACACTACAGTATGTAAGAAAATGATTTGTTCATATTGCTATGGTTTCAGTTTATAATTTTATTTAATTATTTATTCTATTTAGTTTCTTTTCATATTTTACACTTAAATTTACACTAGGGGTTCTGTTTCATTCTGTTTGTGTTCATCTATATTACTTTATTATCATTCATATATTTTTATCTTAATCTAACAGTACTCAAAGGCATTCTGTTCATCCTACTGAATAAATACTCCTTATGCTTCAAAAATCATTATCTTCAACAGCTATTTATTTATTAAATGAATACTTTAGTTGGAATTCATATAAGAGTTGACCAAGGTGTAACATTATACATCTTTTTTGCTGACCTATGGATTATCGCTAATATGATTAAGATTGCTGAATGTCAAAAACTAATTCATAAAAAAAGATTCCTATACCGAATAAACTGTCTTACTAAATTAATCTCTTTTTTATCTGGTGAGAAATTTGATATTAAATAAATGAACAATTTCATTTGTAAAAAATTTGTTTAAACTTACATTGTAAAAAATACGATGACTAATAAATTAAGGCACATACCAGTTATCCCAACAACTGCAATAAATAAACCTATGGCATATTGATAATATGGATTTGGTTGTTCAAATTTGTACCAGTACGGTAAGACAATGCTGTCGAAATCTTTCATATATGGTCTTAACATTTCAATAGTTCGATTGGAAGACATGTTTCAACAATTCTAAAGGAAAAAAAATTAATAGAGATGTTTATAGTTTACAAATTATCATTCATTGAAAAAATTTTACTTCACAGTAAGTGGTTACTGGAGATATGGTGATACTAAAAATACGTTTCACTACGGACAGACATTGAAGAACTAACAAACGTTATGTGACTTGAATGAGATAAATTCTTTTGATCCTACATTTGATCAAACCACTTTGTTTTGTAAGTATACTGAGCAAATCGAAGGGCATAATTTCCATACCATGCTAACCATTATAAGTCTCAAAGTCTAGTAATAAAGTTACCAACTGGTTATTGAATTTCATTGGTTCTCAAACCAATTTTTAGTAAGGCTCCTTGACAAGCTGGGAATAGTTTTTTTAGGAGTTAATATGATTAATCATTTTATTGTACGATGAAATGTAGTAGAGAATTGTTAGGATTGTAAAACAGATTTAAGCATCAACAAGGATGATGAATAACAATGAATATTTTTGCTTCCTTGTTAATCATGTTACAATCCGAAATAACTTGGTCATCGGCATCGATATCTACCGTTACAATTTATGAATGAAAATAAATCAATCATTAGAAACAGAGTTGTGTAATTTAAAGTAAACGTTTGAAAAGGTAGTCAGACACAATTTTGAAGTAATATAAAAACTACTAGATATTATCTAAACTACCGTACAAAACGGTTTGTATCGCCTTACGTTCAAATATTTTATGATCAGCTCGGTAATAAATTAAAAGACAAATAATTTCAAACAATCAAGATAATCTAAAGGACTAAGTACAGTTTACAAAATATAAATACCATTTTTCATTAACTAACTAATTGGCAAAATCATATTTGTCGGCGAGACTACAATTAATGGAAGGGCCAATCAGATTTACGATAACAGGTCTTGGATTTTGGAAAGAAATTCTTTATCCATTTGTCACAATAGAGTTTTGGCATTTTAGCTGATGACAGTTCGTGATAAAAACCCTAAATCTAATTCCTAATCCCAACTGACAAACTATAAATCATAATTCAAATTCCTCACACTTGTTTTCAACGTTTGTTTAGCCCTAGTATTTAGTTGAACATTTTCAAGGCCACTCTAGCATCGTTCAAAGATCGTCAATAAATTATAATTTCACCTATTTGTCCGTATTTTCATTTTAATCTATCAAATCAGCATCTGGTGTGTAGTGACTCGGCACTAAACCCATTATATTTTTTGGTGTTAGATAAGAGAATATCCAACAGGAATCATAGTTGAAATATTAATCTTATATGAATAAAAATAATTATCATGAATTTCTGAACCAGCTAATAACTAATTTCAATCCATTTGTAGTTCCCAAAAGTAGCACTTGTTATAAAATATTGTACAACCGAACTATTGTCGGTGTTTCATTTTTAATTGAATAAATTTATATACGTATATATACACATTTAATAGTTTAATTATATGCTTTTGCTGAAATCTATAGGCTGATGAAATAACTACACATGTTTCCAAGCACATAATTGTCTGGTGTTGTTTGTTCCATAATAAATTTAATACCAAAAAACTATTGTAAATTTTAAATCTTACTAAAGCCTATATCACCATTGAGTATTGAACAGAATAGATCTAGTTTTCCCTCATTTAAATGCATTTTTCAATATGATTTTAAAGTAAATATTGTTTTGTAGACATTTCATAATTTATAAATCAATAATATATTTGTAATATTAACCACTTCTAAAGAAGTGGCTTACACTAAGTCACGAAGTGTTAAGAAATCTAATTTCTCTACTCATTCGGATATTACAAATATATTATTTATTTATAACAATCTACCCAATACTCAATTTATTCAAAATTATCAAATCGAAACTTGGTAATGATACTTACAATTTCATAATTTAGGTCATACTCTCACAATCACATTATACTTTCTATGATCTATTATCATTAAAAAAATAAAGTGACGTTGTACAATTACTATTTAAAGCAATTAATCCCTTTGATAAACTTCGATAGTGTAATAAGAAGACAAAGATTATCAGAACTATGTGACAATCCTCGTCTTCTTATTACACTATCACAATTATTATTGCAAGACGAAATATTTTATTCTCTTGGTATTCTCATGAAAAATGTGGTCCTTATGTTAATTTATTTTTTATGAACCCTTAATTTAAAAGCTATAGAGTACATATGATTATCTTTTCATACAATTCAAATGGATTGTCAGATATTTATTCATCCATATAAATTTTATAACAGACGGAATACATCAAGTGAAAATTAGGCTGGAAATTTCATTTAAATAAAACCTAGAATTATTAAAATTCACTGTTTATTGTTTGTTTGAATCTTCCCATTGATGTTTAGGACCGCGACTGCTCAGTCTCGAATTGGCATATGTGCAAACTGTGCGTATTGCCTCGATATTGCCTCAATTCACAAGCATTATAAGCAAAGATGGATATTGGCTAGCAGTGGAATCCAGAACGCGCGTTTCGTCCTATTTGGAAGTCGTCAACTGGATGTACCTACATCTCAGAGTTGATGTTCACTTGCACAAACAAGTGGCTATCAGGACTCAGTAACTGAATGAATGACGTGATGCAGTTTTGGGCGCACGGTACTGGGTTCGAGTCCCAGAGTGAACATCTACACTGAGATGCAGGTACATCCAGCTGACGAATCCCAAATAGGATGAAACGCGCGTCCTGGATTCCACTGATAGCCACCATCCATTTTTGTCTAAAATTATTTATTTATGGTGTTTTGAAATACATAACTGAGTATATTTTAAGTCATTTAACGATGAAATATTGACGGAATTAAATATTATAAATTAAATTACTGTAAGCAATAATATTATGTTAAATATATATTAGCATCATTTGCATATCATACAAATACTGCAGCATGAATCCAATGGTACAGGATTTAGAAAGCTTGATGAAAGTTGGTTATTACAAAGCAAACTTCAAAAAGTTTTCTTATCAAAGATACTGTAAAAGAGTTAAATCTTTACGTCTGACGCATCAAGTTTTATTTTTACATACTTATCCAATCATAAGTATCAATACCAAGGTTGTACTTGGTAGCTTTAAACAAGTTGAGCATTTGGTAGAGAACTAATAATAAATATATTTTTTATTAAATCCTAATGAGTAAAAAAACTTTATTTCTGACGTTTCTTGACTTAATGTAATCGACTTCTCCAGAGTATTTACTCTGCAGAAATACAATTTTTCCGCTCTTTAAGATATTACAACGAATCTATTTATTACTTATCTGATCACTTTTGATTAATTAGAAACTAGTAGCGAAACTAGATTCAATGTATAAATAAAATTAGGTAAATACTCTGTCTTGTAATAATCATTATATTTTTTTAAATTATCTAAATCATTTTGTTGCTATATTGTAATTTAATTTGTATAACAATTATATGGCTTGATGGGAATCAGTTTATTCTATTTTTAGTTACTCAGTGTATTATGTCTTTGTAGCGCATAGATTACGAAAGTATTTTAAGATTTTGTATGAATGCGAATATAAACAACATGGTAACAGATTACTTTTAGTACATTTTACTACATTGTATGGAAAGATAAGAAATAAATTCACTAAGTAAACTTTAAAAATTTGCAGAAGGGGTTTTGTGGAGATTTTAGTAGGTCCTGGGTTTAAATCTCGTGAGGTGGGATCGTGGATGCGCACTGATGAGGAGTCCCACAATAGGACGAAGCGGCTGTCCAGTGCTTCCAGGTTTTTCATGGTGATCTAACTTTAATTGACTCATGATCTCAACCCTTTAAAAATTTTGTTGTTTTTTCAAAAAATTATTTCTGTAAACAAACGAGAATATCATGTTTATTTACTTCAGAATAATGTTCTGTTTCTTCAATATTATCAAACTAATAAGGTCGAACTTACAGAAAAACATACAAACTAGTATAAACTTTTTTTGAAATGCTTATCTTTTCTCAAATCAACATTTCACTTTAGTATTTTAATAAAAATAACTCCAGCTTCAATATTAAGTTTTAAATTAAAAATCTTATCTGGTAAACAAAGTCATTCATGAATTGAGACAAAGAGATGCTATTGGACTTATAAAGGGGTAAAAATTGAAATAATTATCAACGAAATAAAAATTATCAGAAGGGGATTTTGTGAAGATTTTAGTAATTTTATATAATTGAAATCATGAGTCTATTGAAGCTAGACAACCATGGAAAACCTGGAAGCACTGGACGGCCGTTTCGCCCTAAAATGTTTTGGCCAAATAAAAAATTATAAATTTTGTTATGCATTTGTATTCATTTCATAATTTATCAAGATTAAGCTGAAAGTACATTGGTAAAAATAATAAACAGAACCTTTATTCATAAATGGATTCTTATAAAATGTTTTATATAAAACAAGAGTACAGTACCAAAGACAAAAACATAATGGATAATTGTATATTCCGCCTTCATTTTTAAATATTTTGCCTCATATTAATTAGTTGAGACAATTTTAGTTATATCAGCTAATTTTTCTAAAACCAAACATTTTTAAGAAAATATTTTTGTTTTCAAATTAATCATTGTTAGTTAGTTAGTTCAGTCAAACTTATGATCATAAAAGTAGAAACTAGATTAACTGAAGAAGCATTTATATCATTGATGGAGTTTTGTTCTCTGAGCTGGTTGGTTTGGTCGTGAAGCTATCATCGTTATTCTGAACGACATCATCAGCAAACATTTCAAGTAACTTCAGCTTCAAAAGCGTATATTAAAGTTGCTGCAGTTAAAAAGCTCGAAGTTATATCTGGGTCGTGCAGTGTCATGCCGTTGCTCGTTCAAGCATTTATGTCATATAATATTTATTCCACAAACACAATTTTTCTACATTGTGGTCAACTGACTTTGAAAAATTTCAAGACATACATATAACATTTTGTTATTTGAATTTTTGCAATAATCTAAGTGATTTAATAAAATATTCCTAATGACGGTGACATTTTTTAAAGTTTATCACATTCTTGAACTTGTTACACTACTAACATAAAACATTATGTCCATGTGAGATGTAAGTTAATAATATAATGTCTGTTAGAAACATTTTTTAAATATATTTCAAATATCCTTACAAAAAATCTAGACTTTCATCGTAGGCTGACTTAATTCTTCCACAATAAAACCCTTCAAATTCTATGACAGAGTTGAATTAGACCTATTGATTTTTCTGAACAAAGCTTTCGTTGAGGGATTTTATTTGACTAGATGAAGTTGATAATCAGTGATCGAGCCCTCATTCACCCCTGTTCTGGAACGATATTGGCTATAGGGTGCAACAGGCTCAGTTCTAAAAACTCTTCCCTGTATCAAAATTTGTATTATGAAATATATCTATTGTTGATATCAAACAAATTTTATATAATGTGACCCAATTACCTGTTTATTTTTCACATTTATTACTGTTCATATCATTTGAGTATTTAGAAAAAATCTCTTTATCACATACATTTACAAAATTAAATGATTAATTTAGGTAAATTTAAATAAGTGAAAAAAAAATAGGTTCCATAAATTTGCTTCCTAATAATCGGCATCGTTACATTGATTCCTTATCCCTTTGAAATGTAAACTAGATTACAAATTGAATATACCAGTATAATAAAATCTATCTGTTAGTAATCCACTCGAAAGTGATTTAATACGATTGAACAATGTAGTTGATTATTCAAATATTAACAAAAACAATAAATAAAGTACTACTTAATTTTTCAGCGTATAAATGTTGATTTATTGAAAATATAAAATAGTACTGCCGATGGTTCATTAAATTTTGTTTTA
>NC_031502.1:45171854-45184013 GCF_000237925.1 Schistosoma mansoni
TTGTAAGCAAAGATGAATAGTGACTAGCAGTGGAATCCAGAACGCGCGTTTCGTCCTATTTGGGACTCATCAGCTGGATGTACCCACATCTTAGTGTTGATGTTCACTCTGAGACAAAGTTTTATTTGAGACGCAGGTAAATCCAGTTGACGAGTCCCAAATAGGACGAAACGCGCGTCTTGGATTCCACTGCTAGACACTATCCATCTTTGCTTTATTTTATTTAGTTTTGAGATAAAAGTTGATATTTTTTCTGTCTTGTCACGAAGACTGTGAACATTTGATACTTTTGAAATTTCTTACAAAACTTGAGCTCAATTAATTGAATATTAAGAGGTATCTTACTTCATAAAAGTTGATGTCTAGTAAAACATACTTATAGTTGATTTTAACTCCTATGAATATATGATATTCTAATTCATGAATGATTCAATAAAAAAAATAACAAGTAATTATGCTGTGGTGTGTGCTACTGATTTCGATAGATTTAAATAGTATGTATCATCAATCGAAAGTGAAATGCCTGAGGGTAGAAGGCCAAGAAGATCAAAGAAAAAAGAACGAGAACCAACAATGAACGGTGTGAAAATGGAAGTACAATGAAGTCTAAGACGATTAACTAATATTTGCAAAAGGAACAGTCAAGTTTGAGACAATTGATTGACATTTCACAAAATAAGTATTTACTGTATCATACTCAGATTTTACTAAAATGTTCTGTGATTTTGTGTTTGAACGCATTCAATTGTGTTCTCATTCACTACAATGTAATCAAAATTAAATATTCACAGAATACACAAAACGGATTTGTAAATAGTTTAATTTATCAACAACAAATAGGATGTATGGATTATCGTCCACGTTTGTTTTTCTTTAATTTAAGACAAAATAAGTAGATGGAAACGTTTTCATACAATAAATTTAAAGAAAAGGTCATCCTAATTAAAATTTTCAAATGACATAAACCTATGAAAAATTCAGAACCAAATTAGCAATAAATTTAATTTTTATTTTTTAACCCATGGTTTATCTTCTAATATTTATTATTTCAATCAGACAATATTCTTTTACAAAAATATACATAAAAAATAATAATATCAAGGTATGACATTATATTTTTTGGGGGGGAGAGAGCAGATATTATGGCATTTAAATCAAATATACCGTTTCGTACTCCTTTGAATTTAATTGTTTTATAGACATTTCAATATAATTCTCAACTAATATTACTATATCTTGGATCATAGAATCAGCTAAAAATTCATTGTGTATTTACCTATGAAGAATAATTTCTAAGATTCACTATTTGAAGAATGGGAAAAATCAATTCTGAAAAGACGAAATTGACGTTGGGAATTCAATGAATATCTCACACTGGTTCATCTCGAAAATTACCATACGTAAAATATGTAATCTAATATTAATAAACACAAAAAGAGACTATACTCATAACATATTATTATTTCATGTCATTGTTACTTTTATAATCGATTGAGTTGAGTTAGTTTTGTTTAATTGATATATATATATTATAGAATACTTTTCTAACACTAAATAATCAAAACATTGAAGCCTGTTTAATCTATCGAGAGATACATTTTATGATTCTTCTGTTCTAGATACTAAAGTAAAACTGGTGTAATAAAAAATCAAGGAATCTACTAAATGAAGAAAAAAGTAAATAGTTTCAGCTAATAAATTCAATAACACTTTCATAGTTTGTCTATATACTTAATTGTAAACAGTACATTTGATTTTAAAGAACATCGATAGTTCTGAATCATAGTTTATAGAATTATCCTTTGTGACCAAACTAATAAACTCTCGTTATATGAACATTAATAATTTGCGACTAGAACTGCTGTATACGTTTTGCACAGTCATTGCATAAATTTCTGTTCATTGTATACAGATTAAGAGTAGAATCCGGTTAATACGAATTGAGTTATATGGTAGAAAAATAAATCAGCTAAAAGGTTTGTAATAAAAGTAGGATGAGTTGAATGGAGGTGAATTTTCGAAGAATGAAAAGTTTCTATAACTTCGAAAGAAACGGAAGATTTTTCCTTACGTTCACTGAATTATTTCTATCCAACTAGTACTTTAGAGATTTTCGGATTATAGATTTTACATTTGAATTAATAATACAGAGAAATGAAACATAAAATTTATCCTTATTATATCTGTTAACAACTAGTTTTCCAATGAAATGAATCTAAATATTTCATTTAAAAAAATGTATTTTCTCTTACAAACTATTTAACGTTATTGTAATGTTGCTAACATCTTGTTCTAAGCGTATACAATATGATTATAAAATAAAGCACGAATCATCAGACTATTTTATAACATGAATTGATACCTTGTACTTCAATGTATATTCGCTTAATAAATGAATAAAACATAGATTTTTGATATACTATTTGCTGAATCCATTGTTTTTAGTAAATATTTCATACACATTCAAGGTATAAACACTTGAGCAAAGGACATGCTCAACAGAATATGCATAAGATGTGAATGATGATTATTTTTCTAATACTCTTTATTGTGGATAGAATATCAAATGGTATCTAATTTAGGAACTAAACTTCTGTTAACGTTATTTCTTTATCCATATTGGCTATTGTAATCCAAAAATCTTTAAATCTTATGAATACCTGTACTACTAATAGACTGACTTCAATTGATTATACTGAAGAACGTATAATGTTGTCTATTATAAAACAAACAAACAACTGTTAACATCGAGTGACTGAAACTTACTACTATTTTAGAAAGGAAATTATATGATTTTATGCAAGAAAAATCGTATTATTTTAAACAATCAGACGAATAAATTACATGGTTACACAAAATATATGTAAATGACAGTTATTTAAATTTTGGTTAAAATTTATAATTAAAGTAAACTGACAAATGTCAAACAAATCCTAAAAAATAAGTCCCTAGAAGTAGGTCAACAGGTCAATTAAACAATAAATATTTAAATTTTATTTGAAATGAATTTTTTCATTAGACCTTATTATCTAAAATGGTTGTAAATAAATTCAAGATAATTTTCTTCTATAATTATCGCCAAATTGGATAAAACATTTGTTTTATTTGCTTTATCCACATGATGAAACTATTTTGTTCTTCAATTAAATGTTCAACATGAACTGTTTTTTCCTGTTCTTTTAAAGAAACTAATTTTAAATTATGATCAGAATGGGGTTTGCTGAGATTTAATAGTTGAATTTATGAGTCGATGTAAGCTATTAAACTATTAAAATTACTACAATCTCTACAAACACCATTCTAATCATAATCATTATGTGCTAACTAGTGACTGGCTTCACTATGATTTCCTGGAGTTCTATTGAGAAGCCATGAGAAGTGGAGTTCAATCTGTGTCGGGTAGAGACAGGTATCTACCTCAGACAATGGATGAATGGTTGCTCAATCACTCATCGATCGATGGAAGTTGAACATTAACACCGTTGAATGCTGGCTCAGTGATCTAGAGGTTCGCATGAGAGACAAAAGATCCTGGGTTCGAATCCCGCGTAGGGGATCTTGGAAGCGCACTGCCTAGGAGTCTGTTGTTGAAACGAAAGGACCGTCCAGTGCTTCCAGGTTTTCACTGGTGGTCTAGCTTACGTCGACTCATGAATTCAACCATAATCTTAAATTACTCAAATAAATCTAGCTGTTTGGAACTAATAGATATTCATGTTATCATTGGCTTGGAAGAAATGAAAAAAAGAAACATCGGTCTATATAAAAAATCAACAAAATAATAATGCTTACCAAGCTAAATAATGGCTGGGTTCAAGAAATTCTTGTGAAATGCTTTAGTCTATTAGATCAACTATGTTATAGGCGGTGTAGTTAGATGACGATCACATAATGTAATTTATGTTCTGAATTGGTGACTGAATAATATTGTGTTTAGTGAGAAAAATTAAAGGTTTCAAGTTCGATTCTATATAGGCTGAAAAGAGTTTGAGAACAGTTCATTTTATTTTTGTTCCAACGACTGAAATAAGTCTACCAAAGTACCTTTCATAAAAAAATTTCAGATTGGTTCCAATATTAGTGAGCAGCCAAATGCGTATAAAGTTATAAATAAATTATATTATATACTTCTCATTATCAGAGCTCTTTTTTAATGGTTCTGAACACGCTAACTACGTTAAAGAAAGCTGTTATTATTTCTTTATTTTAGTTAGCTAATATACAACTATTGTATATCTGTTGTCAAAATTAAATGTTGTGATAGTTTCGCCAAAAAATTCGAAAACTTAAAACACTATCAGTAAACATTACTTTAGAAAGCTTATTAGTTATTCTTGTTTACTAATTTATACCATAACTGTAAACATATTTCTGTTCAATTTTTAGTGTTTCTTCTGAAACATGGGATTATTCACAAATATTTAGATATCGATTGTTTTGATACCTTAATTCAACTTTACTCTCGTTAATAGAATAAGTTTCATTGAAATTTGACTTTGTTTTGGTAAACTATCTGTAAATTTGTTTTAAAATAATCTTCAGGGTTTGTTTAATCCACCCAATTAAGTAGGAAAGCTGATTAGATTATCGGGAATGAAAAGAAAAGAGCTTTAGGTAAAGAAATGCGATACCAGAGCACTAAAGAAAGCAATGTAAACGGATGAGTTAGCAGGTTAATTTGGCACATTTTGTTTATATAGAGGGAATTCTGTTCAGCTATACTTTACATTACATTTATGTATAGAGTGCATGAAGCAAGGCCCATTCACTCCATGGTGCATACATAGGTATAGACACGATTTGACTTTGTTGTCGCCAGTCGGGGTTGCAAGTCATCTGTTGACCATCGTCTCGCTAATGCTCATACCACAAATAAGTTTAGTGTCGAGCCCCATGGAACAATTATGACGCAGTTTATGGCCTACTCTTTGATCTCCACCAGGCCTAATGAGACTTCTTAAAGATATTCTGGTCAGTTGCCACAAGAAAATGTTCTTTCACCAAATCTGGATCTCATAATTATCTAAAATATAAGACCCTTTGAGGGTCTGTATATTACGATAGAGCCCAATCTCAATCCAGCCGCAACTCGCCAATGTTTGAGTCGAACTTTACCTTGTTTTTGGTTCTTATTCAACTATATATTAGCTGAGTTTTGTGTACTTAGCTCACTGTATATGAGAAATTGCCCTGAATCTGCTTGGCCAGTATAATTTGGACTTTTCCAGAAAAAAAGAGAGTAGTTGTTCTACGCACATTTAACTAAAGGTACCAGGTCGTTCGCAACCAAAACTATTAGGAACCTGACATTATCTCCTACTTTATTAGACACTACTGCCAGACGAAATGTTTCCAAGTTGATTAATGTGATTTGTTATTAAGCACAATTCAGCTGTTGATAATTGTAAGACCTTAATCATAGCTCTATCAATCAAAGTGTTTTATTTGTAGCCACATCACGACACATTATTTTCTCCATATTCCATTTATTTTTGCTTTCCCCAAGTTTGTCGAATTCGACCCTGATGAAGAGGTATTTTTTGTATAAAACAACCTAGAATGAACATATAAAAATCATCCCTGAAATAAAAATGACATTTTCTTAACCATACGAAGGTTTTTGAAGAACTGGCTAGAAACAAAATCACCGATACTAACTTCAAGGATTTCCTCTTTCTCAAACAAAGTATGTTTGATTTTCTTAGAGACGCTTGATTACGTATTTCTGCATAACTAAATACATTTTTGGATATGGAATAAGCAGATGTCGCGAAATACTACTCATCATTAAAAAATGTACAAAAAGCAACATGATGTTTACTAGGTGGTTTCTCGTCGTTTTTCAAGTATGAATTAATTAGTTATTATTTAAATTCTGTATCACCAAGTCCTAAAAGACTGATGATTGAATATTTATATGAAACCTACATATATTTCAGCTAATCATATAAGTTTTCCTGTTGCATATCAATACTCCAGTGCTGATAAAAAATGTAAGTAAAAAACAATTTACGACGAATCTTTTTTTCCACATCCTCTTTCACTTCAGTACGTTTGAAGGATTAAGAGTTCAATATAACCTCTCATCCCCTTTGAAGATTAATCTGGGCAGTTACCCAGAATATAACTTTCAAACTGCTGAATTTCTATTAGTGTATAAAACGAAAATGTATACTTAATTATTAGTACTTAGACTGCACATGATAAATTTTAAAAAAATCGTCTGGTCGATAGAATTTCAAATAGTTTACGTCTACATCTCATGACCATGATCATTATAAACATCTCTATAATATAATTGCTCATATTACTTATTGAATCTTATTTATGCTTTATTAACAATAAGAAACGTTTATTAAATAATTTAGATAATGAGCTTAGGTGACGCCTATGCAAAAGATGTGACCAATTTCTATTTGTCTGTATTTAATAAACTAGAATCAACAAGTATTAATGTTTTAGCATACTAATATTCACGGCATTATGTATACTAGAGAGAAACAATAATCGTTGATTCTTTTAGAGATTTTATTTTCAATCTTAATTATTCATTTATTTACAGATAAATAACTCATAGTAATGTACTTTTGATTGAATCTTATATCAATGAAGTTCGCATTTAGGAATAGCTTGGATTAACCAATTTTATCACTATGAGATCTATAGACAGCTTTTTTTTCATAACAATTAATTTTTACATATAAAGTGCCTAGAGAATGTGAGTTAATGTTTATTCATTTTCTTTTCTCTGTTTTTGTTTACTGTTTACATTACCTGTTAACTTATCTTTTTAATCTAAGTTGTATTTCACTAGTTTCTCATTGTTCTTGTGTTAAATCATAATTTGCATGCTATCATTTTCTATATATATATATATATACTCTCGGTTACCAACAAATAGGAATCTTAATAGATATTTACTTATTTATTCTGCTCTATTCTTCGAAGAAAAAGTAAAACGTTAACAAAGATAAAAGAGGATAATGGTACAGCTTTCTATGATGCTCAACTTTTTAAAAGGATATACGGTTTCATTAGAAGAAATATATGTAGAAAGAACACATGGACGGGTCAGTATACCCATTTTCATAGCTTTACACCTCTTCAGTATAAAATAAATCTGGTTAAATGTCTCAGCCACAAAATCAAATTAGTATGTTTTGAGGATGGTGTAGATAGTGAAATAGATAAGAAACACATTACCAAATAACGGCTATCCAGATAGTTTTATCAGAACATTTATGTCGGAAGGTCGAGGAAAAAGAAGGAAAGATAATCACCGAGATTCAAAAACAAAGAAACAGGTGTTTAGAGCATTTCATATGACTCTTGAATAGACCAGCCTAACTGAGGCAACCGGACAGCAACACACACAGACCCTCTTATGGCTGTCCCTCCATCAACAATCGAAGGAATCAGCATGGTCATCAGATAAATGAAAAGTGAGAAAGCAGTAAGACCTGACAATATACCAGCTGAAGCACTAAAGTCAGATATTGAAGTAACTAAAAAGATGTTCCGCGTTCTATTCAGGAGGATTTGGGAGAAAGAATAAGTGCCGATAGACTGGGAAGAAGGATACCTCATCAAGATACCAAAGAAAGGAGATCTGAGCGAATGTGAGAAATACAGAGGCATCACACTACTATCGGTACCAGGGAAAGTTTTCAATAGAGTGTTGCTGAACCGGATGAAAGATTCAGTGGACGCCCAACTTAGAGATCAACAGGCTGGATTCCGTAAGGGTCGGTCTTGCACAAACCAAATTGCGACACTACAGATCACCGTTGAACAATCAGTTGAGTAGAACTCGTCACAACACACCAACTTCCTTGATTAGGAGAAAGCATTTGACAGTGTGGATAAATAAGCCTTATGGAACCTTCTTCGACACTACAGTGTACATAAGAAGATCGTCAACATTATTCAGGACATATACGACGGACTACAGTGCAAAAGGGTGCATGGAGGACAGCTGACAGATGCATTTCCAGTAAGGACCGGAGTCAGACAAGGCTGTCTACTCTCCCCCTTCCTCTTCCTTCTGGTGATTGACTGGATTATGAAGAGTTCGACATCCGAGGGAAAGCACGGAATACAATGAACATTTCAGAATCAATTAGAAGATTTGGACTTCGCAGATGACCTAGCCCTCCTATCGTATACACACGAACAAATACAGACGAGGACAACAAATGTAGCGGCAGTCTCTGCATCAATAGGCCTCAACATATACAAAGGAAAAAGCAAGATTCTCAAATGCAACACGGAGAACACCAACCCAATCACACTTGTTGGAGAAACTCTGGAAGATGAGGAATCTTTCACATACCCTGGGAATCATCATTGATGAAAAGGGAGGATGTGAAACAGATATAAAGGCGAGGATTGGCAAAGCAAGGACAGCATTTCTACAATTGAAGAACATACGGGACTCAAAACAACTGTCGACTTATATCAAAGTGAGAATCTTCAATACGAACGTCAAGAAGGTTGTAACGTACAGAGATGAAACTTGGAGAACTACCACAACCATCATCAAAAATGTACACGTTTTTATAAACAATTGTCTACACTAAATACTCAATTCCCGTTGACCGAATTCCATCAGTAATAGTCTACTGTGAGAGAGAACAAACCAACTTCTGGATGAAGAGGAGATTAGAAAAAGACGATGGAAGTGAATAAGCAAGTACAAACATGGATTCTTGAAAGGAAACAGAAGATAGGAAGACTGAGGAACACATTGTTGTGGAAGTTGGAATTAGACATTCGCAAAAAATGAATGGCAAGTGAGACTCAGTGGAAATGATTGTTGAGGATAGAGTTTGATGGAGAATACTGGTGGGTGGTTTATGCTCCTCTATGAGGAATAACAGGCTTAATTAAGCAAGCGATAGGGATAGCAAACATTACCAAAACCCAAATTTGAAAAGACATAACTTCTGATATACTCATTATGTTTTTAATAAAAAGGATTAGAATTTATACATCATAAGCTATACAAAATCCATTTAAAATCACTTTATATCATGACTTGTGTTTTATTCTTATTTTGTACACATTCAAATATATAAAGTAGCATTAAACAGGTCATATTTCATCCTCTGAATTACTAGTTATTTCCCATGTATTGTATTACCAATTACATCACTTTATATATATATATATATATATATATATATATATATATATAAATGATAAAAGACTTAGCAATTATTTAAGATAGGATTAGATATATAACTTACTGACCAATATATTGATATCTACTTCATTTATCATTCTGGTAAGTAATGAGTTAACTAAATCTGTTCATTTGTTTCACTAAATTTTAAATCAGAAATTTCTTTTTTTTAACACTATTTCTAAACTGTTAAATGCACATTTATTTTTCAATTTCGTTTAATATCTAGTAGAGTAATCAGTCTATGTTATTTTAATGAGAATCCTCATTAAAATACATTTCAGATACTTGTTGAGTTCAATTGAAAAACATTCTCAGAAGGGGTTTTGTGGAGATTTCAGTATTTTCATAGTTGAAATCATGAGTCATTTGAAGCTAAACCCCCATGGAAAACCTAGGAGCAATGGACGGCCGTCTCGTTGTATTGTGAGACTCCTCAGCAGTACCCATCCACGATCCCGCCTCGTGAGATTCGAACCCAGGATCTACCAGTCTCGCGCCAGAGCGCTTAACCACTAGATATTCTTTTATTATGTTAGGAAGTAATAAAAGTTTTCTTGAGCAATCACCATAGTGTTAATTTTGTACAAATTTTATCTCTCTTAGAATTCATCACTTAGATTTTGTTATGTAGGTCAATTGTGAGATGATATTGCTAACATCACTATTGAAAACATTATTATTTACAAAATCCGTAAGGATTTAAGTGTTTTTAAAATAATTAACTTAGAATAACAATTGTTTTCATTTCTATACGTATCTTGATTTTGGTACATTGGTACTAGAGATAGACCACTTAGTCGTTGTAAATTTTCGACATTTATGAGTAACTAAAGAATTTATATTTGCTAGTTTATAAAAAAAATACATGTTATAAAGCATTGCCTCAGTCACAAGAAAACGTCCTGACACACTAATCACTGTTCTGATAGATTCGTTAGTGTCATTAAGTACAGATTAGCTAAAATTGTAGTAGGCTCCTAAGCTTTATTCTCAGTTCCCTTATACGATTCGTTTGGAAGGTAAATAGTCAGTATGTTATAAACGCTGGCTAAAATATCGTGTAAGAGCATTAAGTTTTTAAGCTTTTGATAATGTCCCAACTAACATCTTTCAAGGAAAGTAGTTATGCTTGTTACACATTAGTGTGTTTAGTTTCTGTTCATCAAACAACGAAAAACAATGAAATGAGTAAAATATCTGGTTAACCATAACAATAACTTGGAGTTATTTTTAGCAATTTTTTCTACCTAATGGAGTTGCTGACCAATGCCTAACCAACCTTCTTTACCCGGACTTGAGACTGACAGCAACCCTAGAAGTGCTACAGACAGAGTCCAGACATTTCTATTGAACAGAGATGAAACTTGGAGAACTACCACAACCATCATCAAAAATGTACACGTTTTTATAAACAATTGTCTACACTAAATACTCAATTCCCGTTGACCGAATTCCATCAGTAATAGTCTACTGTGAGAGAGAACAAACCAACTTCTGGATGAAGAGGAGATTAGAAAAAGACGATGGAAGTGAATAAGCAAGTACAAACATGGATTCTTGAAAGGAAACAGAAGATAGGAAGACTGAGGAACACATTGTTGTGGAAGTTGGAATTAGACATTCGCAAAAAATGAATGGCAAGTGAGACTCAGTGGAAATGATTGTTGAGGATAGAGTTTGATGGAGAATACTGGTGGGTGGTTTATGCTCCTCTATGAGGAATAACAGGCTTAATTAAGCACGTAATAAGGATGTTTTGGTCATTGAACATCAAAGCAATCTAATGTAGATCGAATGAAACTGTAGTCCAAAATACTTTATATAATCATTATTTTCAAACTCTATGTCAGTATTAGAAATAATATCATTTCAATCATAAGTTAAAAATACAAATAACTGGAAGTTTTATAACGACACGGAAAGAGAACGATCAAAATTTTCTGCTTAATAATAATCAAATTCGAAATTTCAACTGCCACAATAATGTGCTAAGCTTCTTGTGTTTCAACCTAAACTCAATTCATGCCACGCTCATGAACCCAACAACAGTGACATTCAATTTACAAAAACTTCTATGAAACTAATGTGTTTAGACAGTTTAGACACCAAGTTCGAAACAATCGTTGCTTTTGACATTTATCGTCACATTTTATTGTACTGTCAGTACTTGGCCAAAATGGATTTATATCACTTCAGAGACTAACAGATCCCAAGGAAAAATAATTTATATCACTGAAGAATTTTATAAACTTAAAATCAGCTTTTAATGTAAATTTAATCATACTATTTATCGAAAGTTTATTAATGATTAACCATAATGTGAAGAAAACGTTCATGACCTAATTAATCATATATTTAAAAATGTTTAAATGCTACTTAAAGCTTCAGTCAGGATTTCAATCAATATTTTCGTAACTTGATTGATTGAATTAGATTAAATGAAAGAAAGAAATAATATGACACTACTTACTACTCGATATCTCATCTGTGTAACTTATTAGTTCCATAAAAAGTAAATTGTATGTCACAGTTGTTTGGTTACTAAGCGTGAGATGAAGTGACTTTAGGTTGAGTCACTATGTATCATTGGTTCCACCAAGATCACCAAAATCACTTTTCCTTTATAAGATTTTCAATAGTTACAGTGATATAGACTATAGTTGTACAGTGTATCCAAGTAAATTAGTGAATATAGTGCTCTAAAAAATAACTATATATTTCTGCACTGAAAATAAACGGTGAACACTTTTAATCTCAAACGGTTAATCAAGAATTATATTGATCACAGTTCAATTAATAGTACAAAAAATGTACAAATTATTATACTATGGCAGTGACATTACACGATTTACGCTTTGAATAAATATATTTATGGCTATATCCGAATGAGTAGTAAAATTGTATTTCTGACATTTCGTGACTTAATGTAAGCCACTTCTTCAATATATATATATATATATATATATATATAT
>NC_031502.1:45184213-45191624 GCF_000237925.1 Schistosoma mansoni
TATATATATATATATATATATATATATATAATTAACTCTTTATCCAATGCTCAATTTACTTGAAACCATCAAGTACAACCTTGATATTGATAACAATAAACTCATTAATAATCGGATTTACAGTTTTGCTTGGATTAAACTCAAATTTTTGATGCAAATTTATGTATTACGCCATGAAATGTTAATTAAACCGTCTATTATCTTTCTTATTCAGCAAGCAGCTTTGAAAGTGGTTCAGACACAAATTCACTACTATCGTTGTAAGTAACATACTAACAACATAAATCACTGATTGTTCCAGAATCAAGACTTTTCATTGACATATAAATCTAATAAATTCTTTGCTGAAAGACTATCCTAGTCTACTTCAACTTGGGTTGGAATAGATATTATTCGAACACAGATATTATCATACAATGAAACATCAAATTGATAATAATCTTAAGTATATTTGTATAAATGAATTGTATAGATGGAAGATTACTGGCTATAATTTTGTCAACTCTAAACGTTTATCCACTGTTCGAGATCTAAATAGACTACCAATATGCTTCACCAATGCCTTTGGTTTAATAGATGATAGGATCAAAATGGTAATATTCACATTAACTAAATTGTAAATTAAAGTAATCAGTAGTTACTTATTTCTAATGTGTATCGATATACGTTCATTGTATAGATGAAGGAAACATTTTTAAATAATTTAAATAACAAATTATTCGTCTTGAAAACTAACTTCAAGATAAGAGCTTTACGTTCTGTATTTCATAGGGTATATAAACTGAAACACTTAGTGAATAAAGTGTTTAAACTGTAATATATCAGAAACTAGAACACCCTGGGAAACGTTGTTCAACTTGAGTTATTTCAAGGATTGCCACCAGACAAAGACACGACAAAAACCTATTTCAAAGTTAATCAATTTAATACTGATATTATGATACTATAAACTTTAAAACTCGATTTCAACTTTGTTTAACTAACATATGCTGTAAGTTGTTTTCATTCATGAAAAACATTATTAATATCTGATTAGTCTGTTTACAATAATAGTACGGTTTTGAACCAATCACTAAAAAAGATTTAATACAGATTGATAGTAAGATCACATTTACTGCAATAAATAGTGTGCATTACATATTGTTTAGCTATAAAATAATTAAATTCTTTAGGCTGGCTTATATCATAAATTGACTTTAGCTAGACATTCACTGAGAGATATCAAGCCTATGAAACTTGTTCGATCCTAACATAGAACTTCTTAGTAATAAAACACCTATCCCAACCATTTATCAAGTTACTTTAATGCTTATAATTGTAGAATGATATCAGTAGAATCTTAAACGTCATGTTTTGTATAAATTTAGTGTTCATCAATTTTATTCGCTTTAACTTAAATAGTAAGAAATACATTAATTTGTGATTTGTTTTATTTATAATTGTTGAAATAAAGTGATGACAATACAATTTGGTTTAAGCTCATATCAACTTTGATCTAATGAAGGAAATAATGTATCGGATTACATTTCTAAAATTTTCTGAATGTTAATTATTTCTAGGGAAACGCCCTGAAATTCGCTTTTTTCATTAAAAGATTTCGATTTCATGACTGTTTATTTTATTTGTTACATCACTCTAGTAATTATTGCGTTTTTCGTAATCATGATAATTACGTATTCTAGTCAAACTTACAATACTTTACATTTATCTCACTGTTATCTATTTTTATAAATACAAACATTGTCTGGATTGTAGTGTCCAATGTAAGTGTAAGAAATGTCCTTCACTTAACCGAATTGAGAATGTTCATATCTAACTAAATCTATCAACAGATGATTTTAATTCTTAGTAAAGGGTTGTGGAGGTTGTTGAGTTTCATTCAGACCATGAACCAACCTAAGGTAGACCACTATTCAGAACCTAGAAGCACTGGACGGCCATTTCTTCGTAGTATCGAATTCCATGGTAGTGCGCATCCATGACCCCACACGTGAGAATGCAACCGACAACCTTTGGTCCCGTGACCAGTGAAGCTGAACTAGGTAAAGTATGAGACAGTTTACCCCACCAAATACGACGAATGACGCTGGGGCAATATGTGAAACTTATGAAAGTTAGACACTGATACCTTTCGATGCCGACTCAGTGTTCTGGAGGTTAAGCGTTAGCGTGCTGGTTCAAAGTTCTTGAGTTTGATTACCGCATCTGGGATGTGCACTGGCCAGGACAAAACGGCCGTTTAGCGCTTCTAGGTTCTATAATATTGATCTAGCTTAGATCGGTTCATGGTCTCAATTAAATTATTTTAAGTGGATAACAGCCACAGATACCTCAGAAGGAATAACTAGATGATGGTTATTAAATCATTTTCTGTTCGCTAATATTAGGGATAGAGAAACAAAATCCTTACATTTTACTATTTACTATGCTTTAAATAATACAAAGAATGCTACGGAATAGACTTCGATATTAAAAAGCAATTCAAGTATTAAATGAACAGAATTTACGAAACAGGTAAAATAGAATATAATGCACCGAGATACTGTTCCGATAAAGATAAACCCTACAGTTGGCATCGCGGAATCCTTTTGAGTGTAAAACTGAGATTAGATATCATAACTAGTCTGTCGCTATTCCATAATTAATAAGCTGTAATAATAGCTTTTAATGCTTAAAACAAAGTGCAAATTAAGTTTTGTTGTATCGTAGTAGGACTTCATTCATTGAAACATATAAATTCCGCTCATACTGTGATCCTGATTAATATTACTGATACGAAGAGACTTTTTTCCAGTTGATCTGTATTCAGCACATATATCTAAAACATCTCATGCAGTCATGTTTCAAAAGTAAGCCGTACTAATGGCCAAATCATACATATAGCATTCAACTGTTAATCTGATTGTTATATTAAAGTAAACGGACAGAAATGATTTAATAATATCGACATTAAACTAAAGGATCTTTAAGTAGTCTGAACAATGCATAAACTTTTATTTGTATTTAACAAAGAAATTTACTTTTGTCACTTATTTGCATGCAAGAATTTAGAACTTTTATTCCTGTAATTATAAATACAAGTACACTTATATACTAGAAATATAAGAGGTCATATTTGTTAGCAAGACATTTGTCAAGTACCTGTTAATCTTAAAACACTTCAAGATGGGGACAAATATATTTATTTGTTTCATAATTGTGTCGTTTGATTCTCAGTATAATTGTTTGTTCAATTAACAGAAGACGAAATCTAGTAGGGTTCAGCAGGAGATTAAGAATCGGTTGAATGAATGATTATGCGTTTGAAAATTATTCACCATCACATAGTTTGGAAACCTTAAGATATCTCATTTAAGGATAGAGGTGAACTCATGAAATGACAATTGTTATAACACCTCCAACAGGTAAATTCAAATCAATAAATATAACTTAATGAGGGATCAGTCTATCCTAGGATTTACCACAACCTATTAAAGCTTTAATTTCGTGTCATAAATTTTTTTATTGTTAGACTTCATCTGTACCTCTGAATATAGTGACTAAAAGATACCATTAATAAACCGCAACTTGGAACTTATTGGCTTTCTGTTTTTTCCAAGATCCTGATTTCATTTTCCACACAATTACCTCAATGGACGGTTGTGACATTTTGTATTTACTCCCAACGAAAAATTTTTAGAGTATGACCATAAACAATAAAAAATGTAGTAATTGGTTTAAACGCTATTGAGATATATGACCAATATATCAAGGTTCACTCTTTATTTTACCCAAATATACAAAAATATAGCATTTTGAGAAACAAATTATCGATAGCTGTAAACACGTTCGAGCTTGAATCTAAACTAGTAATAGAGGGATTATTAGATCTCATCGTTATCGAAAACGCAATCATTGCACAAATAATTAACTTTTGTATCCATTTTAAAGCAATAATAACTGTCTACATTGTTACTAAAATCATTATTATTATTAAGTCACAAGTTTAAGGAGTCCAGTGGGAAAAAAATCCAAGGTTTTTCATTGATTCGGGGGTGAGTGTGAGTAATCAGTTTAAATCATAGTTGTTTAAAGGTGTCATTTATTTGGTATCCATTTTCAGCCTTGATTTTGTTTTAATTAAATAGATCAGATTAATTGTTTTACTAAGAATAACCTATTACGTTTGACGATAAAAAGGTTAAAGACGTAAGCAACAGATTTTGGAATTGATTTCTACATAATATTACTTGTATCAAAACATACTTATGCTTCTTTTTATTTATTTATTGACAGATTATAAATTTTAATTACAACGGTCATCATGAAACAAAACCTAACATTTGCTACTCTTTGGCCAGATGATAATGATTTTGCGTCAATCGTTCATTCACATTGGCATAAATTTATTCAACCTGATCCATTGTATTATTATCTAGTAGGAATTTATATTGGTATTGTTGGCATATTAGCAGTAATGGGAAATTCTTTGGTAATTACATTATTTCTTTTGTAAGTTTTTGTTCGAAAAATTCGTATTGAGTGTTAACTGATAAATCCACATTTAAACATAATAAAAATGTAGAAAATAGATTTAAATTATTGACACATGGATAACTTTTCATATGGTTATTAAATTAAGGAACTTTGATTGTGGTGAATTCAGTGAAATATTTTCTCTATATATAAAACTTACGTTCAAAAGTTAGAAATACGAAAATAATTTCATACATTACCTGACACAAAACTTCCGTGTTTTGCATCCTATAAGAGTATTGCATACATTGAAACTGTGACTAATTTTATTCATTTAGTCTGTGTTAAAGCCTTAGTTCATTGTCCTCCAATTCGGCATGACACACTTCGTTTGAGATTTCTGTTTATTTATAAATATATACTGCTACGAGATTTTTTATGTTACAAAATAAAAACGTATTTTCCTTCCTTCGAATCGATGGTTGATTGCTTGAACGGCAGCTTTCGAAGAAATTACGTAATAGTCTCTTTCAGAGAACTAATTTATCGGAATACTGTTTCTTCCAGTTAAAACCAAAAACGGGAAGTCAAGACTAATCGATAAGTCGTAAGATGGTAGAACCACACTAGACTAAGAGTGACTATTGTTCTTAACTTTTTTATTAATAAACAAATGAATCTATATTTAAGCTTTATAGTGTTCAGCGAAAGCTATACATTTTACTAATCAATCTGTAGTATAAATTGAGCAAAGAATCCTTTTATGTAATAAAAAATCTCTCACTGTATCTAATTTCAACTATATATTTCAGATGTAAACAATTACGAACACCACCAAATATGCTTATAGTTAATTTAGCTATCTCTGATTTTTCTTTTGCACTTATCAATGGTTTCCCATTAAAAACAATCGCTGCATTTAATCACCGTTGGGGATGGGGTAAATTGGGTGAGTAGAACTTTTACTTCCATTTATCTTATTTGCTTTTTGCAATTTTTACCATTTCAAATGTTAAAAACATTATTGGTGGTCTTTACATTTGTTTGATATATATAATTGTGTATAACTTCATTTCAATATAAGTGACGTTTGAATTAGTTAAATATATACAAAGATGGGAAAAACATCTACAGTAATTATTTTCGTGTAATCGAATCATAAATATTTTTTAAATGTTAAGTGTAGACCGAATAAAATTATCTTTCATTTGTGATCGAATGTCCAACCCAGTAGATGATGATGATGATTATAAATGGGATAAAAACTCGTAGTGGCGCCTATAACACTACAGACTATCGATTACCATAGATTTTATTGCACAATGTATGGTAGGTTCAAAGATGTCAGAATAACTCGTCACATTAATTTCAAGTAAATAAATGATCTCATTTAAGTCGTACTTTATATTTTTATTCCAAAAAACGTATATATTATTCTATAGAGTAAACGAATATTTGTCCACTATACTGAAATCAGGTTCTGTAAATGGATAATTAATCATGATATAAATTGTAAAGTGTATTTTTAGTTTTGTAAAATTAAGAGTTTAAACACTTATTCTTCTGGAACCAGGCTGAGAAAGATAACCATATATTGTCTGTTCATTTCCTTACAAATGACTTCGTTAAACTGAAATAAAATGTTTTCAAGTAACAAAAAAATGGTGTTATTTCAAATCTTACTTGTGTTCATACACTGACAATCAATATGCATAAAATGTTTTTTTTCGTTTCTGAAGCTTGTGAGCTGTATGGATTTGCTGGTTCAATATTTGGATTTATTTCATTAACAACAATGGCCTTCATTGCTTTGGACAGATATTTAGTAATTGTACAACCTTTTGAAACATTTTCTCGTATCACTTACGGGAAAGTTATAGTTATGATTTTTATCACATGGATCTGGTCAGCATTGTGGTCAATTCCACCATTTTTCGGTTATGGTTAGTTGATTATTGGTTGTTTTTGTTTTAAATAAGATGTTTATATTTGGAACTTATCAACATTCGTTAACCTATGGAAGAAATTTCTAAGGAAATATTTGGATTTCAATTGAATTAACGTAACGGCGAAAAGTTTACATACTAACTATCGAAATAATGTTCGATTTAAATATAAAAGCCATTAACCATCAAACATTCTGTATTTACTCATCAATGACTTGAAGTAGATTTTATAGCGGATTGTTAAGAAACGTGTATTCTTTTCATTATAATTGTGAATAACTCTGAATACGTTTCGCATATATGTTACAAACCTAAATTTAGTTGGTAAGATAATCATCTTAGAACTTCTTTTTCTGCTTCTGACTATAGGATTTCTAATTACAATATAGTTTGTCTTAATGGATGTCTTTTCAAATAATTGAGAAAACATCTTCAATTTCTTTTAAGGAAGTATATTTTCACAGATAAAACAACAATAAATAAATTACTTCACAATACGTTGAACCACATATTTAACCGGTAATTTGGATAATCAAATAATCAGTATGGTCATAGAAATTATACCAAGAAAGTGAAACAGCTAAACATCGCAGTACCATTAGATTTATATTTCTCTACACATAGAGTGAATTCAGGGCTGGAACTTTAGTTATAGAATTATCTAGCGCTTACATAAGTTGAACGGAATAATATAAATAATAAATTATCGTTTCTATGATAATCTTTCTAGAATGTTATCTTTGAAAATTGTGAAAAAATAAGAAAACACTATTTACAATGATACCTACTCGGTCACTGAGTCCTGGTAACCACTTGCTTTTGCAGTGGGCTGAAGTTTAAATTCACTTAGTATTGTTTGTTTGAATCTTCCCATTGATGTGTTAGGACTGCAACTGGTCAATCTCTAATTGGCATTTGTACATACTGTGCATATTGTCTCGATATAGCCTAAATTCACAAGTATTGTAAGCAAAGATGGATAGTGGCTATAGGCTGTATCGAGGCAATAT
>NC_031502.1:45191824-45265132 GCF_000237925.1 Schistosoma mansoni
TTCACCTTACAATATTTGTTGCTCACCTTACAAATATTAATTAGACAATGATTATTGTGAAATGATAAGTTATAGGCAAACAAGACTGTTATTCTGCAGGTAGCTTAATAAAGGTTCCACTAGAAATTATCAACAATGTTATTTACCTTGAATTGTAATTTTTTATAAAACCGAAATTCAAGAGGACCAGCCGTATTCAATCAAAATTTGATCATTAGTTTCTTAGCTTTATAGATAAGTTTTCACTCAAACACAAATTTAAATGAAACAATATATATATACTGTTGAAGTGTTAGATCTGAATCTGGAAATATGTTTGCTTAAATATTAACCATTTCTAAACATATTTCTAAGTATTATAAATTACCATAAAGAACAAGCTCTTAGTGTCCTTCACGTTCATTATTTTCCATTTAATTTTCAGACTTAGTAATTTTTTGATCTTAATATTTGTTATTCGTTTTCTTTTATTTCACATTCTACACAAATCATTATACTGGACAATTTAATTCTTCAGGAAGTTATATACCCGAAGGTTTTCATACATCTTGTACTTTCGACTACCTATCAACTGACTTACCGAACTTAATATTTAATGCAGGATTATACATATTGGGATTTCTTTGTCCTGTATTTATTATAATCTTCAGTTATTATCAAATTGTTAAAACAGTTAGACTCAATGAATTAGAATTAATGAAAATGGCACAATCATTAGATTTACAAAATCCATCGGCTATGAAAACAGGTAAGTTGGATAATATTCAAGTATTATTAATTGAAATACTAAACAATATATTTTTAGAAGCAACATATTTTACTGATTGTTTAAAAATCATGTATTTCTACATATATTTCATATATCTAACTGTTAGATCAAAGCTCTTTCAGTTATGAATTCGTTACCCTAGGATCACTGTTGTGATCAGTAAAACAAAAATTTCAAAGAAGCTATATGTACCGTTGAACAACATTATTCAAAATATCCGAAAGACAAATTCAATTAACCTCACCAATAAGCTATACTTCAATATTTTACTGAATTCAATGAAAACTTAAGTTGGAAATATGGCTTTTTGGAAAAAATGATACATTCATCTTAAACACTAATGTATGAATAAGAAAAATTACTGTACTATTGGTAAGAAGGAGTTAAAAAGGCTACTAATCTATAGGCATGATAGTTTTTACCATGTTCGTCAAGTTATTCGTTCTCTATCATTTAATAAAAAAGTAAATGCAAATAGATTTACCTATAATATTAAATTTATGTATATTTATAGAAACTACATTGATACTAATCGTATCCGCTTTTGACCATTTATTATACTGGTTAATCATCCAAATGAATTACAGTGATCTTAATTTAACAGTGTTATTCACATTCAGAACTAAGTTGAGTGGTTTAGTTCAATTAATATCAGAAACTAATATTAATGCTGACCTATTTGATTTGATACGAAATGATACAACATACAGATATTGACGATTTATTTACCATCTTGTTCGACTTAGGATTATGGTAGTAATGACGACCAACACAATAGAAAATTGAAAATTTTTAAAAAAGACAAATAATGTGTTATTTTATTATAAGAACTGGTTTGAAGTTTACTGATTCGATAAGGACTGACTGTCCCTTTGGTAGCTTCTTTAAACATTATCAACGTCAACAATAAGTAATCTGGTGGTGTGATAAAATAATTCAAGACCTTATAAACCTTACAAAATTAGTTTGAAAATTTTATTTTCAAACTAAATGGCTTCTTAAAGTATTACTGAAATTTCACCTTATGACTTTTCAATTATTAGTTTATTTAATATCATCCATGCTTCCCCATGTCAGTCGGACTTCGGTCACTTTTAGTATGATAAGTCTTTGTCACAAATAAGTATTCTGTTTTACTAGAAGAATAAATTCCACTTTGAGGTCACGAATGGCTGGTCTTCAGTTTTAGAAACTGAGAATTATAATTTTACTTGTAGTTCGTAAGCCAAATGTCTCATAAACTCTTTGTTGTTACTTTAATTTTTTCAGGTGATAAGAAGGCAGATATTGAAGCAGCTAAAACGTCTATTATTCTTGTTCTTCTCTATTTAATGTCATGGTCTCCATATGCCATTGTTTGTTTAATGACACTGATTGGAAGTAGAGATTCGTTAACTCCATTCCACTCTGAACTCCCTGTGCTATTTGCAAAAACATCTGCTGTATACAATCCTATTGTATATGCAGTCAAACATCCTAAATTTCGTATGGAAATCGAAAAACGTTTTCCATTTCTTATTTGTTGTTGCCCACCTAAACCAAAGGTATGTAAAACACGTTACAAGTTTATTATTTCTTTTTGTTATAACATAAAAATTTATTATTAAATATTTAAAACCTCCCCTCTGGGATATTTATTTGATAATTGTTTGTACTCTTGATATCTATAAATCTCATTTATTTTGTGGTGTGGTCTACTTATATCCATATAAGTAGTATATGGTGTTGGTCAGACATAGAATGTATTTTGGCAGAAGTCCGATAAGGAAAGAACTGAAATAAAGCGCAATTGATAGGAAAATGCATAAACAATGGAATTAGAGAAGAAACAGTGAAGATTGAGACAATTGCTTGTTAATTTGCAAATTAACTGTTCATTGTATGGTTATCACAATTTAGTGAGATAGTCTGTAATTTTCGCTGCTCACTCAATTGTCCCCAACCAGTGTTCCGTTCACTACAATACTTCTGAAACCGGATTGTTTATCTCATTCACTAACTTCATTTGATGAATAAAACGACTAATGATTATTCAATGCCACAATTTAAACAGCATTTGTTGAGTCAAAGTTTATTCATCTAAATAACCCCAACTAACACAATAACATTCTTGGAATTAAATGCATACACTTCACTGATACATATTTGAATATATTTCCATATTCTACAAGCTTTTAGTGTACTAAATATAAGTAAGTTCTTTTATATGCGGTTACTTGTTAAAGTTGACGAAAGGTAACTATACTAGCCAAAAATATATCATAAACAATGCTTTCATATGAAGTGACAATTAACGTCATAAGAAATTTCTCATTGTTATGGTTGTCCATTTCCAGAAATTTTGTGGTCAATTTGTAAAACATCTACTAATTAAAACAATTAATTATATAATGTAGATTGATCTCTTATTGGTGTTATTATATTTAGTTATGCTTGTTATAGTGTTTATTTACAGTTGAAATCCTTTTTCTGAATGTATGAATGTGTTATTACATAATACCATATTGTTGTATACAATTATTACATTTTCATATCACATAGGAACATTAAAACAACTGATCATTTTTGTTGATTACATAATGTATTTTTTGTTTTTTTCCAAGACTAAGATATATCAATATTGAAACCACAGTAGTGTGCTAACAAACTTTTGATGACGAATTTATGTTGAAAAATTATTCGATGACTTTTAGTATGAAATTTTTCTAAAAGTGATTATTTATACATTGAAGGTAGATGACTTAAGGTAAAATATGTTTTTGTAATTAGTCCTGACTTGTATTGACAATATATGTAATAGTTAATCAAACTCATAAATGTATCTTATCAGATAGGCGCATATTAAAAAAAGGTTGATTTACTACATTTCAAAAGTTCACTTATTGATTTCTGATGTTTGTAGAAGCTAGTTTAATATTACTTTGATTGATGGATGTAAAATTAATTTCGAATGACTTGTACTGTACAATACTGTACTATACTTTCTTAATGTAATAGATAACACATGAGTACAGTGATTGAAATGAATTTCTCTCTTAATGAATAAAGTAAAATATTAAACCAGCTTCTGCAAATAGTTCTTAATATACTGATATTTTCCCGTTTCGTTTGCCAATCTTACTTTCCGGATAAAGAAAACTTGTGAAGTCACGGATCAGTTGCTATAAGATCGAATTTTTTAATCAGTTGTCACTTAAGCTTATTCTCATAGAAGTCACATTTTATTTTAACTTTAAAGGTGTGATAAGTATACAATGCAGGTTCTTCTACCCAAAACATCGCCACTCAATTCTTTTGTAATTAGTTATATTTAGACCTGAATCCACACAAACAGTGCTTTAATGGGTTATATAATGTTTTTACAGTGAGTAATTAGACATAAATTATTTTAGTAATTAGGTTTAGAATATATTAAAAGCTTGAGTTACGAATTAATAAACAAATTGAATATCTTTCAACACCCCATCCTAGGACTTTCTTCGATTCCATTTAAAAACATTATATTAACTTCTAATAACCCAACTCAAGATAACTAGTTCGGAACAACAACAAAATAATGTAACCATGACCTTCAGTCAAACTTGTATTATGATTTTCTTAACTCAGCATTCAACAAATAAGAGTGGAAACTAAAACAGAAATTTTGTTTCAACATGTGGTGATTTATAGGACTTTTAATCTGTTCTTGGAAATCGACCATTGAAGATTTTACGACCAAAAAATATTTTTTAAGTGATTCAAATATACATTTGGAGCATAAATGATTTCCTAACAAACCTATAAAAAAGGATTTTATTTTAACGATTTCTTTATTACCTATCATTATTTTCAGTAGGCAGTTGTATTTTTTCCAAAGAAAACTGTCTAATGTACATAGTTTAAGTTCATTGTGAACAAAATCGATATAGAGAAGAACTAGATGCATATTTTGTAAACTTTTGTGCTAACTGATACAGAGTTATGAATACAGATCAATGATATTCGGTATTAAATGTCATCAGAGTGAAGAAAGGAAATACAAGGCTCAGCTTCAAACAAATTTAAAAACGACTCACATTTTTTCTACTTTCTGAACAAATAAATTAGCTCAATTTGGAATGGCTTAAAATATCCGGTTGATATTATTTTTTCACTGGAATTCGATTAGTCTCAGTTGACATGTGGGCACCCTGTGCAGCTTTCTTCAATATAACCTCATTCCATCTATTCTATATAAATAAACATCAATCTTTACTGTGCTTAATACAATATTTTGTGTCTTCTTGTAATGATTTTCAGTTCAAATTTAAATGAATTCATTTTATTCCACAAACCATAACATTCTTACTTTGTCAACCTTAAAAATGAATGTATATTTCATGTTCTATACTATAAAGATGGTTCAAAATATAACCGTTTGTTGGTCCGTAAATCTTAGTAAAAATGACTATAATAAATATCTATAAAATGATAAATACGTAGTTTCATTGATGAATATATTTTTCCTGAATTTCATAAAACAATATGACCATCCTTTATATTTGTAGATCACTATAATATCTACCTCTTAATTATCATATTTGAAAAAAAACAAATGCATCACATTGAGAATAAGCATGTTCATCATCTAGTTAATCCCTTATAATGACCCGATTTTATATTTTGCCCACATATATATCTATATATATCATTCAAACTAAGGGTGTAATAATATTTTTAGTTGCTATGCCATACTTAAACACTCAACTATACACTTAAAACTTTCTACAGTTTTGTCCGATGTAAAAAAAAAAAAAGAAAACAAAATCATTATAATACCTTTACATAAATCTATACGTTTATAACTTACATTTTTAATCTGTTAACATAATAATGTTTTGATGTAGGTTAGTTCTATGAGCTGGATGGTTTGGTCGTGAAGCTTTCATCGACCTTCTGAACGACATCATCAACACAAACTTCTGGTAAACTTCTATCCAAAGTCTGTGCTGATGATGTCGTTCAGAAGGACGATGAAAGCTCCACGACCAAACCATCCAGCTCAGAGATTAAACCTACATAAAAATCACCCACCTAAGCTACAAATCTTCTTCACCATCTCAACATCATAATGTCTCAGATTTGAAGAAGTAAAATAAATGAAAACAATGAAGTGAATAAGAATACTAATTATAAATAATAAGAAAATATAGTAAATGACTTACTATAATCTTCTTCTTTTATATAATTATTTATTTAATTTAAAATAATATTACAATTAGTTGTCAAGTGTATTATGTTCAATGGAATGTTTTTAACTTGATTAATTAATGTATAATTGATATAGTTTTTTTGAATAGAGTCATTTGTAGAAAATACTCGAATATTTAAAAGACAAAAAAAAATAAAAAATAAATAAATAATCGCTCAATATATTGTTTCCATTGTTTAACTTCCAATCAAATTTTATCTTTCATTTAAAATGGTAGTTCTCACTTGTTTAATTAAATAAATAATTTAAAATTTATTTATTTTATTTTTATTTTTTTGTTGGTAGTTGTCCATGTAAATGGGATCATTTTCATGATAATTTATACTGTACTAATGACACAAATAAATAAATAAATAAATAAAATGTTACCTATATGAACTGTTATATTTTGTTTTTCCCTTTGCTGATAGAATTTTTATCATTCTAATATCCATTTAATCTTTGACCAATTAGAAAATAGGTCAATATATAGAAAATAATGTTTATAGTGAAAATTCTCTTCTTTTTTTTATTTTTGTCCTGTTCCCTTTTTTTTTATTTTATTACAGGAATAGTCATCCGTTTAAGTACATGTATTTATTTGATATGAGTGTATATGTCTATATACACATTTATTTATATGTATGTAATTAAATGTAATCGAGTACAATTTATTTACATTAAATTTAATAAGTAAACGTAAGGTAAATCGAACAAATGAATAATATAAGAAGTTAATTTATTCCAAAAAAAAAACGGAATAGTGAAATTATTTTTAACATTTTCAATTTACAAGAAAAAAAAAAGAAAAATAATGATGTTATTGAGAAAACACTTTTGTGCTAAAACATTCCGCTGGTTACTTCTATTAATTATAATGTAATCTATATATTGGACCTTAGTACTGTTGTGAACGAGAATACAAATGGGGATATGTTTGTAAAATCTGAGAACCATACAGAAAATACTTCATTTGCATAATGTCAATCAATCGTCTCAGATTTTGTTGTTCTTTCGTTTTCACACTAATCATTCACTGTTCTCATTCTCTTTTCTTCAATCTTCTTGACATTCTGCTTTCAGGCATTTCACTTTCGATTGATGATATATACTACTTATATCTGTAGGCACCAGTAGTACATACTACAGTACTCTTTTTTAATGATATTCACAAACATATAACATGTTTGAATAATGCTTAAATTTATCGAAAAACCGCTTTCATTACAGAAAACTAAACTGTATATAGTTCGCTACTTTATTTGACGTTCATAAATTACTCAAACGTAATATATACATGTAATTATAAAGTCAATCCAATCTATTTTTTAACTGAAAATCTCTTGGTTATGCATCATTTATTCGCCATGTAGCAATGATTTCAGTGGTAACCACTGAATCCCATGAACTTTTTCATAGTCATATAGGCATTGATCTCCCTTGCATCACATTTGCTCCTTATGTCGTCCCGTATATGATACACAAATTTATTATTATTATCATTCAAAATGATTTTGCACGTAATTATGAAGTGACACCTAGTACGGTTACCAGATGGACTTAAATAGATGACTGAATGAACACTTAATCTTCAAGCAGGATTGTGTTACAATATTCATGTTTATAAAAGTGTTATACTAGATATACATTTCTATTCTTTAATGTCTCAGCTACTGGAATCGACAACTTTCAATGTTTTAATAACTATAATTTTCATAAACATGATTTCACGCATATGATTTCTGGATATTCCGTCACCTGGTTTTGAGAAATTGTCCGTTTAAATACGGATAAAGGTACGCATAAAGTTCGGTTAAATTCGCGCAATAGGTAGTATTGAAGCTAAATTACTTTTACAATGAAGCTTCAAACTATGACTTCATCTTGTACATCAATATTTTTGGTTCAAAACTAAAACAGTATTGCTTTCTAAATTCATTTAGTATTGCTTGTTTGAATCTTCCCATCGATGTGTTAGGACTGCAACTGGTCAGTCTCTAATTGGCATTTGTGCATACTGTGCGTATTGCCTCGATATAGCCTTAATTCCAGTGAAAATCAAGTCTGAGATGCAGGTACATCCAGCTAACGAGTCCCAAATAGAACGAAACGCGCGTCCTGGATTCCACTGCTAGCCGTTATCCATCTCTGCTTAGTATTGCTTTCTTCCTAAGAAATTAGAAGTTAACCAATATAACTTATCAGTCAGAGGTTGTAATGATTATATATATCAAAGTATGGTAAACTTGGCCCAAACTTTAACTCAATGGTAGCAGAGAGTATGAATACCATAAGCTATATATATATACCTTTTGAACCAATTTTTATTCAACAATTGTTCGTCTCATTCGACTTTTATATGCTTCTGGAATTAAGAAGGATCGTTTTGTAGGACCTGTGTAATAGTGAATTTCAGTTCATGTTTTTGAATCACTATAGACTTTCAGTCAAATGTACTTATACCGATTTCTATATGTTTTATTAAAGAATACAACCTTGAACTGATTGATTTTAATTAATGTATAGATGAATAAGAATTCTAGGTTAGATCAAACGATAGTATTCTGTTTGATTTTTGTTTTAATACTGGGCAAATAAAATTCTGAATTTACTCCAATAAAAAGAAAGGTTGATTTCGAAATTTCTTTTATCATTCAAATGTTTCGATGAGCCACAACCAGAATAATTCTGATCTGAATTATAATTGTACTTTATAATAGAATATACCAGAAAATTTAATTCTTCTTTGAAATATATCTCTTCAGATTGTTAGCAGACAGAACTTGTAATAATATTTTCGCTACAGGTTAAGTTAATCAGTGAAGAAATGCCAACATTTATGAGACCATTTTATTACATTACATAAATCAGAATTTCATTGTTAAAGGGAGAAGAAAACAGCACTAATAGACCCAGAGTCTTCTAAATAAATCACAAATGTACTCTAAGAATTTCAACGCACTGCACGACTGTTAATAAATAATGTAAAGCAGTACAATTGTAAACACCGATTATTTGAATAAAAAGTGTCTAGTATTGAATAAAGCAACTAATTTTTTTCGGTTGAAATTCAGTTATTGAATATTTCTTATAATTCGATCTCTTAATGAATTTGAATATATCAAGAATGATACTTGAAGTAGGGTAGTATGAGTTCACAATATGCCGTGAATTCTCTTAAGCTGCTGACAGAGCCTTTGCACTGATACATTATATTATAATCGGCAATATTGAATAAATGAGATGAGAAAGGTTATCAGTTTTTTTGTTTAGATATTATTATTGAAGGGGAAAGGATATCCTGATATCCTTTACGACAATCTCACATTAACTGACTATTATTGAAATTCTCATAAACTGAATGAGCACCTTTCTTTACTTCAAATCTATATACTTCACCAAATATCTTTGGCCGACAGATTTATTGCCTCCTTTATTTCACAAAAAGTAAAGTAATCATATATTTGAAAGGGTTTTTCTGGATATTAAAGTAATTTTAATAGTTGAGATCATGAGTCGATTGAAGCTAGATCACCATATTTGCTAGATAATTAGAAGGCTTTGATCAACTATTAATACAAACAACGATAATTTTATGACAGTAAGTTACCTGTAGATAATCTAAATAGTTTAAAGCAGTGTGAGCTGTAAGATGTGATAAAACCAGGATCAAAGGCTCACAGCAAATTAATTTTCTCCCACTCAGTGAAGGTGGGGAAATGTTTGGCCTCAGTTTTGAGTTTCAGTGGTTTGTCATGGGATGATTAGTCAGGTAGCTGATAAGTGATCTGTATTATTGCTGGCTATATGTATATATGTATCTGAACAATTATTATTATTATCGTTAGTAGTAGTTGTTGTAGTAGTAGCTTTATTCAATATTATATATATTTAAATTTCCTATGATTAACATGTTCTTCAAAATGACCAATATTATTGATGCATATCTACAATTTTATTTGCCCAATTAGTATCAAGATGTTAATTAATTTCCTTAGAGTCTGTACAACTAACTTTATGCCTTCTGTAATGCTAAATGATCACGAAAAACCTTCAATAAACAATCATCTGATTATACTTTACATCACAGATTAAGTTTACCTAGAAAACCACTGAAAATATGTCAGTACTGAGCACCTGTTCGATCTCCGACTGAGGAATCCCGTAGTAGCGCAATATAGCTAGTTAATGCTTTCTGTTTTCTAAAAGTTCACTGGTTAAAGTCAATATATCATTAGAACTATACAACGGAAAATCTTCACCACCTTCCCAAAAATTATCATCTCAGCCTGTTCTAGCCAGGTCTTGTATACATATACCAAGTTACATGTATGAATGTGTAATGGGTTCTCAGTATGAAATATGTAATCAACTTAATCTCCACTGTTCTCAAATTTAATGTGTATTAAATTTACTTCAGCATTTTACAGTAAGAACGAAAGTGAATAAGCATTTAAGGGTATGAAATAAACCGGTCATATTTCGTAGAAATGAGGTGAAGTTCGTTTCGTTCTATTTCATTATATAAAATGTTTCTGATACTCTGTTACTCTTCATGCATGAACCACTCAGAAAATGATTGATTCCAAAATAGAATGTTTTCCAGTTTTATCTATCTCAACATAGAAATTTTCTTTACTCATCCAAAAATATATTGACACAAATATCATCACAGTATATAGCTTAATTTGTTTTTTCTTCACCTAATGTCTTATATTTATTTTATTGAATGGTATTAAAAATACCTTAAACAATAGTAGTCGATAAATGTGATTTCCGTGTGTGTGTGTGTTTAACGTTCGTTAGTCAATAATTTTGAAGATCGTTGAAAATGATGCGAAATATTCATAAACATCCGTACATCATGTGAGAAAACCATTAACAGCTGAGCATACGAATCAGAAAATCGATTTTCAAAACAGATCAACAAGTGAAATAATATCTAGTTATAATTTAGAAATTAAATCACAGAGACGCTTGCGAATTGGAGCTGAGGAACAATTGTATAACTTACTGGTTCCATTTGAAAATATATTATTAATTATGACCCCAATATGATAGTCGATAGATTGTATGTGCTTTAGAAAAGAGTCAACAATTGGTGGGTCTGAAAACTGTGGTGAGCGGAGTGACAAAACATGGACCATCTTAGACATAAAACCATTGATTTAGTCTCCAGATGAGTCAAATAAAGTACTTCATGAGTAACTGTTTAGATATGAGATTCAAAATTTATTTATCAACTATAAGACGAGACGAAGCAGTAAGCAAAATGATACAACTAGATAAGATGAAGCCAGAATTCCAAGGTCGTGTCTGACTGGAAAATATTCACAGTTCATATTGCTTTTCAACTATACTTATCTTGTATAAAAGTAACACATGTCTAATAACAGTAAACCAGATTGGCAGTTGAATCTTGACGACCGACTGGCCACCAACTAAACCACCGTTCTTAGAGATTCCAGTTCGAAACCCTCCATTTTACATATTTCTATTTATTGTAATTGTCTGACGTAATGCGTTCCACACATAAACATGGATAAATACGTATTATGAAATCTAGTTTAGAAATTCATCATCAAACTACATTATTCCCAGAGCATGACGGTTAATTATCTAAGTTTTCTAGTAACATAGTACCTGGTTTGATGATTAGTCTACCAACTACTCAATAAGCTCTTAAAAGAAGTACTACGAATCATATGAAATTTTTTAAACTGTATAGTTTCATTTGAAAACTTCATTCGTATCCAAATAGTTTAATATTACAAAATTAAACCATACCATAGCAACTATCAATTGATGAGTATCATCTTTAGTCAACAAATTACTGTAGACTTTTGAAAGTCACATAGCTGAGTAGAAACTAATTCACGATTTCGAGCTTTCAACATAGAGTTGTATAATGTAAAGTTAGTTCCTGTCAGGAAACAAAATTATAAATTCCAACAAGCACAAATTTAGTGCGTAATCTATGATTATAATAGCTTAATGATAGTTCCTGAAAAAAGAAATAGAGAGCATCCATTTATATCACAGAAGATTCTCTTAAAAGTTGATATCTTGAGATTCCCCAGAGGCCCATTTCTTCTAGCTACTAGAAAAGGTAAACCTCTTAAGAAAAATGAATCCTACATAGGCCAAAAAAGATAGATGTAATATCCGAATTGATTAATTTATAGACAGATTTACTGATGTAGATTAGTTAACGAAATTATCACACTAAATTAATACAAACGAATATTATTACTGAAGTCATACAAAATTAATATAACGTATGAACGAATGACATACTGCGTCAATGCATCGTCCAATGCATGATTCCTTACTAAAAAATTTTATTTACTGATTTAACACACCCAACAATTATGAAAGCCGAAGAAAGGCATAAATCAATGAATAGGATCTACTAGCGCAAACTTGAAAACACTGTCCATTACTATTCACCGAAAATTGTTTGTAATTATTTTTTTATCCTCTTTTATTGAGAACAGAAATAATTCTATGAATTCATTTGGCTATATGCTGTAAGCTACGGATTAAAACTAAGTGGTAATAAGATAATTTTGTCCACTAAAATTTGGCAGTATCTCTAACTGAGCCGTTCACTTCATAACAGAATATTAAATTTCTGGCTACTAATTGGATTTCTTTTTCTTTTTTCTTTTAGGAGCGATTGCAAAATACAATAGTATCAAAAATTCAAGTTTCACAGATTGGAATTGGTACCGTCAGCGGGGGTAATGAAAATACGTTGAACACAGTAAAACGAGAAGATTAACAAACGTTGGAATTTTATGACGGCCACACTAAAGTGAACCTACGAAAACTGACATAAAGCATAAAATAATTAGAATGAGGGAAACTATAGTATCTCACTATATAACGAGTCATTATTAAAAGATGAATATTTATCTGATATTATCATTTCTGTTTAGTATTTACTTCATTAACTAATAGCAGTGACCATTTTACTTTACCTCTTTAAATTAGTTTACGTTTCAACACTAATCTAATTATTATCTGTTGATGTATTTGGTTTATTCATATATTTGTTTATGTATAACATGTTAATTGTTAGATTCAGTAGATTTTAAAATAGTAGAAATCTATGTCTAATATATACATAATTTCCAGTGCATAATTAAGAAGTATTCACCATTAAGTCAATCATTATAAGGATGGATGATGGTGAGTAGTGGAATCCAGGACGCGCATTCCGTCCTATTTGGGACTCATCAGCTGGATACACCTGTTGGATTGATTCATCGATCAAGTTAAGTGGTTAAAAAATATAATTTAAACACACGTATTTTTGACAACTATTCATGGAGGTTTACAGCTCCAACTAAACATATTTATTTTGAACTGGTTTCTTCCATAGAATCGAATGAATTCACATCAAGTTAAATATATTGTTACTTATATCCTTTGAATTGCTATTACAATTATTCTCCACCTTTTTATATTTCAAATACTAAATAGTGAATCCAAAGAACTGAGTATTTTGAGCTACATTAATCGACTGAAAATAACAAAACATTAGTTACATAAAAGCAACATCTTATATATAGATAGCTGTATCATCTCAAAATAGAATAATACGCTTATTTACTGGGATTTTATGCTAAATTTTTGTTAATAAAGTTTAGCTTATACAATTGTAACACTTCACTGGTACATAGTTGATAAGAGAACATCAGTCGAACGAAGTAGTGACATGTTTAGTAGGAAATTGATTATATTTACAGGTATACTTTATACGTATTTGCAAAATACTAAATATTTTCGGAATATATTTGATTTCAAACGAATGTGAAGCATTTTATAAACTTCGGTTAAATGGAAGCCTGCTTCGGTTTTGGCACCCGGACGGTATTCCAGTTCTGATACTAGTCGGATGATTTGTGTGAAGCATATGTATTTGATGTCTCTTTGTACCAATGTTTATGTGTTTAAGTAATAATAATTAATGCCGGCTTTTTCTGTGAAAGTTATTCATATATGAAACCAATATCTAAATTCAGTTTTCAACATAAAACAGTTGTTGGGAACCGTTAAGAGACTACAATAACCTCTTTGAAATTTAAATATTCGTTTCTTGTGAAATAATGAGTATTGGTAATAAATGCTCATGAACAGCTTCACTGTTATAAGCATGTCCCAAATCAATTTTGCTCATACTCTTTATGAAAAACGTATGACGAGATTTTTCATTCCAAATTACTAATCATACAAGTATTACCACCAAATAACTTATTTCAGTTTATTGTTCCTTGTTTATAAGTAAAGTGTACATGTCACGATGAATTATACCTAGGGTTTTAAAAATACGTAGTTCCAATGGTATCATTTAGAGACTGAAGTGATGTAATTGAAATATGGACTAAAAACAGTAGTACGCATTTTACTGTATTAAAGCACTGAACTTGATCGTAAAAAAAGGTGAGTTAGAAATACAAAATCCTTAACTAGCACAAAAGTCACTGCATAACTGTTGCCATAAGTAGCACGTTAACTGATGTTTAGCCCTTAAAAACAAACATTGAAACCAACACACCTGGAAATGCACTAGAAAGTACTTAGTATATATTAAGGTTATGCAAGTCGATAATGACATGTTGTGACTAAAAAAGTCATATATATAGTTTGTTTACGTGTGATTTGTCGGAAATCTCTTTTGATTTTTATAAATGGTACATATGAAAAGATCTAGAAATATAAAATCGTAATCGACTTTTTAGAAATAATGCAATATGAAAGTAGTATTATTTTACAAGCATTTATACATAAAGAATAAATTGTTTCATGTAAAGAAAGAGAATATTTTTTGAAGAAATTTGTTATTCATAATATTTAGCACCTCCTCCGTCCTCATCTCCACCACCTAGACCATCATCACTAAAATCTTTTTCACCATTGTCAAAATATTCTTGACAATAATCATTATCGAATTCATCATCATCAAGTTCATCAATTTCATCAACTTGATTAGCATCACCATTCCACCGAGCATCTTCTGAATCTGCATCTTCATTTTCACTATTATTTACATCGATTTTCTCTACATCTTCTACAATTATGACAAAAACCGAAATAATTTAAATAAATAAAATTGGATAATTACATTTTAGAAGATTAATACATATTACTGAATTGTTTAAAAGCAGTTATTATACAGTATTGCCCGATAATAATATTTATAAGCGTTTTTGGTGAAATCATTATTTTTGTCACATATCATTCAGTAATCTAATCCAAGCACTTTTTGGGGGTTTCTAACCTGTCTACTGTTGCCTAACTATTTAAATCTATGAACGATTATCGTACAAATACGTTTATAATTACGCTGACCAATCGCTGAGCAGTGTCATAGCTTAGTAGTTAAAGCACTAGTATTTATACCGGTACGTAGTCATCAGTCAGTCAGTCAGCTACAACGTAGAACAAGGAAAATATATGCATCGGGCCAAGTTGCCATACCTCATTAGTACAACAAGATGAACACCAAATTCATAGAAGTAATTACTTCAATAGTAGCAATATAAAAGAAGGATTGTGTATAAGGATATAATACAAGAAGAAAGAATCAGCTCGTAGAAAGAAATGTATAAAGTAGTTTTGATCTCATAGTTTAAGGGAAGACAAAGATGATATACACATACACCACTGTGATCGATTCTGAGCCATATCATCCAGAGTCTCCAACCATTGGTTACGATAGTCGCGCAGACCCCAACCAAGTAGTCTGCATCTACCAACATGGCTCAGACTAGAAGTTAGTGACTTCAAGGACTGATGTCACGTTTTGGTTTGGTTGCCCCTAACTTTCTTCCAACCATCTCCTACACTAGTCAGCATAGCGCGTCGTGGTAATCGATGTTCAGGCATACAAAAGACGTGGCCCAACCATCTCAGTCTATGAAGATTTAAAAACCTCATCAACTGATTTACCGCTCCATCTACTTCGGCTTGAGCAGACAGATAGTATGCTAACCCCCAAACAACTAAAGTACAACTCAAAGCTGAGTATATGAAATCAGAACTTGAGACATGAGCAAGCCAAAAAATAACTATACAATGAAAAATTGTCTCATACTAGCAAAGGTCGTTATGAGTCGCAAATTAAGGAATGATCTATCACCTAATGTCCTTAGCATTTGAAATTAAACGTCCTGAGTCATTGCACTACTACAGACTATCTAATATATATATATATATATATATATAGCCGTCTAACAGAGAAATAATCTCACGTAGTGTACTAGGTGGTAACAGATAAGAGTAAGTGACCTCTGCACTTCAGTTAACTAAGAAGAGGTACCTTTTAACCGAAACATCAAAGAATAATGAGAATCTGTTTTTTTGGACGTGGAATTATAGAGAAAATGACGGTTTGATAGTTGAAGATGGTGAACAGTCTACATTCAGAAAAATCCATAGATGTGTTATAAACGGTATCTAAAAAATAAATTGCCGGAAATAGTCTGATTCCCTCAAAACTGCTTACAATGCAAACTACTTTGTTGTTTCTGGCAATTTCGAATCAATTTGTGCACTGAAATTCCTTACGATTTCTACTCTTTGTAGTCACAGGGACGACTACATCTAAGAATTATCGATCCGTATAAATTACCTGATATTTCTTCAGTTATCGATGTCTTATATCTGCGAAGAAATCGCCTTAAAGGTGATTTGAGCGACGTATTCTAACAAATGTAAATGAAAATGATAGTTACAAGCTACTTCGGAACATTGGAAAGAGTGAAATACATCCTTAATGCTTTTTGATAAAGTCTCTTTATCAGAAATCAGAAGTGACTATAAAGTATAAATATAAGAGGCTATGGCTAAATCCTAGAAACTGATAAAGAATGAATTTTTCACATTTCACTTTTGGTACTACATAGTCATTCTGGACATACTAAGATTAGGATCAAAATCATTTCAAAAGTTATTTTTGCCACCCATTTAAACTTCTGGAATATAGCGAATGTCCAATTTGAAGCATACGATAAATAAACCTGATCGAAAAATGTGTAACTAATCGATTTTAGCAATAACTTATCATTTTATATAAACAAAAATATAACGTACCGTCATTTTCTGGGAGAGTTTCAGTAACTTGTTGGATGAAACTGTCAGTTATAACTTGATCAATATCGCTGTAATACTGCCTACTACGCTGGGAAGCCAATTTTGATTTTCGCGTGGCACGCCTATTACTTTTTAAATTGATTCGGGTTCGAGAAATAAGTTCTTTGGGATAGCTAAAGATGAACAGAGTCAAAGAACGACATACGCATGATAAAAGTAAGCGAGATACTACTTGTTAACATTTCACCAATTATATACAGTTTTGATTATTTTCGAGAAATTTTGGAGTAATAATGGAATAGAGTACCACAAGGTGTATTATTATTAAGACCGTATGGGAACAAAACAACAAACCAAATTGAACAGTAATAGGGTTTCACCCAATATTTCTAGATTATAATGAATTGATCGTATTTAGTAGTTTTTGTTCAGCTAAATACAAAATAATGACCTTAGTTCGTTCGAAATACTAATCTAACTACGAAATTCGGCTACAAAACAGTTTACTTCTGTTACCAAGTCAGTTGAGTATTAACAATAGACTATTTTTGGATAAAAAGGTCAGTATCTTCCCAAGAACCTATGTTTCCTAGTATAAAAGTCTTTGTAATTCTGTGGTACATCACTCGCTAGACATGAAACACAAGCTAAATGTAATGAGTATACTTAAAGTAGTCGACAAACAATGTAGCTCTGCCTTACCTAGATTTGTGGAAGCCATAGAAATCAGTGGGCTTGAAGCTACCTTAGTAACAGAAGTTAAACAGTGTGACAACTAAAGTTTTTAACGTTATCTTTCATTTTTCAATTAATTACAATCATAATTCGATTATTTTGACTCAAAATAAAATTTTCCTTCAAAAATTCTCATGTGTTTGTTATTGCGTAATAAAATTAACCTAGTAATACTCTAAGACTGTCGACTTCAAATATTTATGAAAACTGCTAAAACTTTAATTTTTAAATTTACTGAACTTTAAACAACTTACTCTTCAACTAAAAGATAATTGATTTCTTAAATTTCCAACTATGCTAATATTTCGAACAAACTAAACTTATTAATTTGTATCAAGTTGGACAGAAAGCAACGAATTCTTCGTATTCTGTAAATATTGTCATTTTTATGTTGTTTAAAACAACAGGTTTTTTATTCAGTTACTTAATAGCCAAAAAAAATTGTAACTTTTTTAATTGACTTAAACAATACGTTTTTCTCATATATTTATTACTAGATGAATAAACAAAAGCCTAGGTTTTGAAAAAGTGTCGTTACTGATATTTTCATTTGGAACATTCGAGATATATGTTAAATAACTCATTAGTTTCTTGCAGACAGTTCAGCATGCAATGATATTTCTCACATTTGGGTTGTATTCAAAACATCTTTTTAGGAAAAAATTAAGTAGCTGAGATCACTTTTCTCCAATCAATCAAAACCTGATTGTTAGGTCTAATTCTTGGGCATAGTATCAACTATTTACACTGTTCAAATCGAAACAAATAACTTGGAAAAATTGATAGCGTCATGAACTCGTTGAACAATTTGTAGATAAGTCCCAGAGTGAACAGAGTACTTCAATGTTGTTCATAAAAGAGCAGCTTTACACTGAACGACAATCTTAAAAGTTATTGGAATGTAATTTCAATCCTAAAAACTCATATCAAACCAATAGGGAATTCCACATACAGTTAACTGACAATTTCTATACAACTAAGGTTATGTCACATCTAAGTATTTAACGTACAAAGCATACTGCAGTATCATTAATCGACAAAATTTGAATAAACTACCATACTTACACTTTCAACTGACCAAACTCAATTAACAAAATTTTGTTCGGAACTATAAACTTGGTAACTTTCAAAGGTCAATCAACTGTTGATGATAACTAAGCTACTCCTAAGTAAGAGAGAATAACTGGTAAAATTTCATATATGTACCATCGAAATTCAAACACAAAGATAATATCTGAGTTACAAGGTGAATACAACAACTTAATGAATTTCAGAAAGAACACAGCCCTAAATAAAGTGGAACATTCCAATCATTGGTTACTAAATCAGTATGGATAATATGATTTACTCAGTATTAATTATCACAGTACAATTTCGAATTTGCATTTCCTTCAAGCCAGTGCCAAAGTTACTAAATCCCAGTAAATGCAGACATTTTCAATGGGACTCAAACCTAACACTGTTTGCTTCAAACACTGTGCTACAAAGCTATAACAAAAACTTATCCTCAAAAAATATCACTTATTGTTATTGGTATTTGGAATTTTCAGTTGTCAATTTGAGGGTATAAGGACTTTGTAAAAATAACCAACCAAAGTTTTCAGTGTAATTGGAGTTAGGTTTTGTAAGTAGAGAACTTACAAATCATCAGGTTCTTTTATGTTCCTGTCTTCATCAGACCACTGGTTAATTTCATGAGAGACCAAAAGATGTAAAAGAGATACCATATTTTGTGATTTTTTTCTGAGATTTAAGCTGTTACTGGATAATAAAGAAGATACATCGACTCCTTCTGATAGCTCTGGAACTGAGTGATAAAATGGACCAGAACGAAATGCAGCTTCCATTTTGGCCGTTAACTCAAACTAAAATAACAGGATAAAAAACATTTTATCTAACACTTTCCGTATATTTTAAAATGCATTATCAAATTTGTTACTGTAGACTTCAATCACAAAATATGTCTACAATCCGGTCCCACTATAACTAAATTAATGTACTTACACGAGTAAACATGTGTACATTTCTACGGAAGGTTCACTATTTCTTAGTCACAATTAGCTATGTTGCCTAAAGTCTCACCAATACATAAACTTTTGAGTATAGTTACCTATAAAACAGACGTTAGAGAATTCTAGCGATTGAAAGCCACTTATTCTTTAACTTTTAATCTCGATTTTAGGTAGAATATTTACGTAGCTGATCAGCACAAAAAGTCTTCGGCTAAAAAAGAGTTTCAGGGTTTTTTTGAAGACTTATAATGTGATCGATGTCTTGGATTTGTAACTGAATTTATAAGAAACTATGATACAAAAGTAATGAAAGTCTAATCATATGATACAAAAGTAATGAAAGTCTAATCATAAATTATTATTTAGAAGTGTTATATATATATATATATATGATACAATGTTGTCGCCAACGATGTTTAAAAAATTATTGCCAACATCCACAACTACTGATTAGACTAGTTAAGACAGCCGTTTGGTAGACTCTTGTGTACAAAAGAGATGAACGGATTCGAATACTATCAGTGGTTCAGGAGAGCTTTGAGAATCGAAACTATACGGAGTGATTTGAAAAAGTAAAATGTTAACTGGATTACTGAGTAATGGAAATCGAAATTACTAACATGAGACGTAGATATAATGGTAGTCTTAATGGCAATAGAAAGATTATTCGAAAATAGTGAGGTCGAGAAACAAGGGGTGCGGAGTAATATTACGACCTAAGATCTCGAGAAGGATAAAGAACGTATGTATATGCCACACTGCAACAGATTTAAAGCCATGCTATTCAAGACTCAAATAATATGTTGATTACTTAATGGACTGATGCCAAGCCAGGATAGATCAATTCATCTCACTTAGGTAACAAATCATTTGAAATGCTGTTACATGTTCCCCAAGGAGTGTTTTATGAGTTAAAAGGGACTGTCACATAATTTAATTAATTCTCAACAAACAGCGACGACCTTTACATCGCGATGACTTGTTTGCCGCAGTGACACATTCGAGCTATATTAATCAGTGTTCGTTTCCCAACGTCCTATCGTCTGAAAAATTCTAACCAAGCACCAATTGGACTAAAAGCAGATAAGATCTTACTGCATATAAAAAGCGTGAGATCTAATAAATCTAAAATCGATTAAATATATTGAAATACCATACGGGTACCTCTATGCGACTGCTATGGATTTCAAGCAGTTTTCTCTTTTGGTGGATGTTAGCATTCTCATTTAGTCTGTCCCCTGAACTCAATAAGCTACTCATGACAGCTTCACAAGCTATTTGTAACTTTTCCATCCATTTTAATTCTGAATACCGAATTTCTCTCCTACATCAAATTCAGTTCTTCACTGATATACAGGGATGTCTCATAAAAGATATCCAAGCCTTATACATCTCTGTTGGAAAGTCATTGGTCACCAACCAATTACAATGGATCCAATCGAATGGGTACAATGAGAAGTTACCTAAATCAATCGATTCACGCGATCATCCTAAACTATGTAGTGGTGATCATCAGGAGGTAAAAAGCTAGATTTTTAATTATCCAGCACCTAACCAACCTGACTGTCTAAACAGACCAATGCTTTTAGATCTATGACAAACATACAACACACTCGAGCACAATTGTCTGACAGTTTGAACACATGAACCGCCAAGGATGGTCGCCCTGAAATATGAACTAAGATATTCATAAAACTAATAGATAGTTTTCTTCGTGCTGTATGACACTTGATCTAAAAATGACAGACTAAACCGGTATCGATATCTGATTATGAAGTAGTAATTTGAAGACGGCTTAATTCCCCATACGTATGTTTAAGGGCTAATCAAGCAGAGTAATACGTGCAGTCTTAGCAATAATAATAAAAACGGAAAATAAACCCCTTATGGTGTTACCGGTTTTTCCAATGTTTCTATCACTGACATTAAGCATTCTAGCATTAAAACATAGGCAGTCCCCAGGTCATTACATAGCTATCATATAACACTAATGAAAGGAAGGTTGTTAATCAGCTTTGACTACTAACTGTAATCATGCAGAGTGGTAAGGGAACTGTTATTTGCTACCACAACTGATAACTATCTCTTCATGAATAACATAGTTGTTAGCACAGATTTCTTTTAATGTTTGTACGGAGCATACAACCATATAACAGTGAGACTAGGAACCGAAGATGAGTAATTCACAGATCGAGAACAAACTACTTCATGAATCGGACGAGAACCAGTGCTTTCAAAGTGGTATGGTCGCCGGCATATATATCTGGTGCCCCCTTGTACCAATATTTATGTGTTTAAATAAATAAACTTCGCGAACGACAGGGTACATTTTGATACATGAACATAAACATTACATTCGACAAACTGGAGTCTTTACAACTACATCTAAGAAAATGCAAACTAAGTGACCTAGCAATTTTATACATACCAAATTTATCTGCAAACTATCAATATCATCTTTTACTACGTCTGGATTGTTGTTAGCGCTGGAATCGCTTAAAGACGAGTTAATAGTAACCTTAGGGACGGAGAAAGGTATCAAACGGCTGACCTCGAACTTAGGATCAGGCTTGGTAGGAACAGAATGAGGATCGAATAAACGACGCTTCACGCCATCACGAAGACCCGATAAACTTGGACCACCACCACGACGTCGGCCTCGATTCATGCTGAAAAACATATAAGGCGAACTAACAACTAATAACACGGAAAATTTTTCAGAACATAACTTATTGAAGGCATTATTTACAGAATTAGATACAAAACATTTGAAGTTTATATATGCACATTAGAGGCTTTATTAACCAAAGCCTGTGCTCGAGCAGCTCGTTCTTTCTGCAGTTCTTTACGCCTGCGCTTCTTCTCCAATCTTGCTTGATGAATTTGAATGAGGTCTGAATCTCCATCTACAGTACTGTACGTAAGCTTTGGATTATCTGAGAGTTTGGAGAAGCGCTGGTCGGCTGAGGCTTCGTTGAACTCTGCAATTATATTTTCAGAACGCGATGAAGCTTTAGGTACGTTGTCAGGATATTTCGGCTTGACAGTTTGGGTAAGAGATTTCTCATTAATCCCCAGATGGTCTTGTACTTGGTTGTACAGATTTGCAGAAATGAAATATCCGTGCATGTAAGCTCTCAGAAACTGAGTTCCGATGAGCTCTGACATTCCCAAATCTGCTAGCTGTTGACGGGTGATGAATTTATAACCATCATACATGGTTGTAACATCTGGTTCGCATTCGACCACAAGGCTGTCCAAATAACTGCACCAGAAAGGTGCTTCTCCAAGCAGTGGAATGAAGTAGGTAGAGATCTTAGGAGACTCGGATGCGAACATGAGTAATCCACTGTTAGGAAAGTGATACATAGAATTACATTCAGAAGGACCAATATTGAAACCAACAAATATTTTGCCAGTATCCACTGACCACATTTTACAGCAGTAGCGCATGGCTGTTAACACTTTGTCATCATGGAAATGAATGGATTTGATAGGCTCCCTGTATTCCGTGTCCCGGACGTGCCAAGGCTTACGATTTTGACGAAGGTCATATATATATACCATTCCGTCTCCCGTGCCCACTGCGACGTTGAGAGAGTCTTTAAATGACATGCAAGTTACGGCAGTTGATCGGCATTTATTCTGGATATCTTCTGGTGCAGGCGCAAATTCACATACGTTTAGACCAAATACATGCTCAGAAGTTCTAGTATCCCAACCATCAACACACCCTATTGTCGACGCACCAAATAACAAACCGTAATTTCTTTCAAAGCTACATACAGTTAATCCATGGCTAGAATTTTCTAGACGTTGGGAGACTAGAGACGTTTTGAAGCGACCTTCGGACAAATCCATTCGGTATATATGGTTGCGTGATGAGGCAACAAAAAGATCACATGTGTAAGGACAGTAATCCAAATCTACACCTTGTTTCGGAACTCTAAACTTGAAATGGTGTCCCCCAGCAGCATGAACTTCAACCCATCTTTCTTCCTCCAGTAAGGCAAACTTGGAGTAGTTGTCACTAAGGCACACAATTTTATATGGCATACAGTCCAGACATCGATCAAACTTCATGGAAAGATTCGACAGTTCATAACATTTGACTCTAGGTTTATAACGTCCTAGAGCGAACAAGTACTGACCATCTGGAGAACAAGTCAAATAAGTGGTTGAATCGGGCATTTCTAATTCTTGAATAAGCTCAATACGCCGACTTAATTCCACATCTGACTTTCTTTTACGCTTTTCAGACTTCGAAGCCCATTCTGGAAGGGAACGATTCGCTGTTAGATTGTAAACCTTCACGCCATTTATTTTAACAACATTCATGACCTCGACCAGTTACGACTTACATATAATGACCGCCTTGGAATTTTTAAAGCTAGGTGTTAGTTTAAGCTCATAAGATCAAAGATAGATATTTCTCTGTTTTGTCGCTTTTCGATTAGCATTTTTTCGGATGAGTAGTCTTAAATACTGTTATTGTGTTTCAATGACTTTGTTTTAGATTCTGATCGACGCCTCAATAAAGTCTGACCCAATACTCGGTGATACCTCTCTAAACATAACAAACGCAGCACCTATAAGCTCGATGACTTCTTCTCACTCATCTACGATCCATAGAGTAGTAAAAGAGCGTTCTGATTGGGAACCCCTGAACATAAGGATAATTTAAGATAAACATCCAGCTTTAATGCCTTGTTACCTCTATTCTGACTTCGACCATTGAAGAAGAAATGTCCCACATTTCATTTCGTACGCCACTTTGGCCAGCGAAAAACCAAATTCGAAATGTAACTGGGGTGAAATGTATCATCCATCCCTATAATAGCTAACAGCAACGTAAGCGTTTGGAAATGATCATCAAACTTTTGATATCTAGTTGTATTGTTCAAAAGGACAAGGATATATGGGAAAACGAATAAAGGCAAGCAAGAGTATTCATGAATGTACCAAAATGAAAGGTCAAGATTAATTGTATGTAAATACATTCAAAACAGTGAAGTCAAACTAGATATACAGCGGTTAAATAAATGTTGCCGGTCGTACCAGTTCACGTAACTGCTTACATCAACCTGTTGTATCATACTACGATATACCAGTTAGTTTGAATGTGTTGATTACGCCCCGAATGTGTAAGTCTCTATAGCTTTCTGAAACTTCAATTTTCTGGGTAGAAATACAAAACTCATCATCTTTCAAGATCTAGATCTGGGTGGCAAAATGGTTTCAGATGGTTCTAGACGGAGTTGAAGGAGCTTTCGCTTAACGGGCTTCCGCATCTGGTAGCACTGGGTCACTGATGCATCCAGCTAAGGATCTAGTTATATTTAACGACAGATGATAAAAGGAAATTCGAAGAATTGTATCAAGGCACTGTCCTTAGTCCTTAAGAATATGTCAAGTTTTCTCCCAAAGGACCCCTAGGAAGTCAAATGGACTAGGTCAGCTGGCAGCGAATTCCAACATTTGACTAATCTTAAGGAGTAGAATGTGTGTCTACAGTCCATCCTGTTTTGGTGTGTCTCTAGTTTCTGGGTGTTACTCCTGAGGTTTGTGTTGGGACTTAGCCTAAGCAGGTATTTAGGAGGGTACCCAGAAGTTTTTAGAATTTTGTAAGTCATTAGGTCACCTATGAGACGCCTGTACTCTAATGAGTAAAGATTTAGTGATTTGGCGCGTTCTTCATAAGGTTTGAATATGAGTCCTCGAACTGATTTCACGACTCGCCTCCGGACACGCTCTAGTATGTCCTTATCCTTTTAGAGAAAAGGGGGAAACATTATATTTTCATATTCCAAATGGGGTCGAACAAAACTGTTGAAATTAGGCAGAAAGTTCTTCTATCTAACAAGCCAAGAATAGCCTTCAACGTTACAAGTGCAAGGGTTGCCCAGAAGGTATTTGTGCTGCAGTTAGCGTAGGACTTCAGATCATAGGGCACCAACACTCCTAGATCTTTTTCAACCTAAGGCACCTCAAGAGAAGCGTTACCTAAGTTGCATTAGTAGCCTGCAAAATGTTTAAGATGGACTACCTTACACTTTGAAATGCTGAAAGGAAGTCGTTTGTTGTCTGCCCAATTTTAAAGTCGAGTCAGATCTTCCTGAAGTGCCAGTTTGTCGCCTTGGTTGAAAACTTCCCTCCGGAGTTACACGTCATCAGCAAAAGATAATAAATCTGACGATACCTACTGAGGAAGGTCACTTATATGAATCAAAAATGAAGGGTTCTGAGTAATGAACCCTAGGGGACCCCATTAGAAAAATCTGCTGCTTCAGAAAAAGTGAAGTTCACTCTAGTTCTAAACAGTCAATTGTTTGGATATGAAATAAGCTGAGAAACTAGTGGTGACTTGATACCTAATCGTTTAAGCTTATCGGCAGGACATAAATGACCAACCCCATCAAAAGATTTTGAGAATTCAAGGTATATGACGTCAACTTTCCCTTTGAGGTCAATGGTGGTTGTCCATCTGTCCACCGTGGTCAGGAAGTTGGTTACACTAGAGCGACTCTTCCTGAAATCGTGCTGTTGGGTTGAAAAGAAATTTATGGATAATAAGTAGTCACGTTAACCTTCGTATATCCGTGACTCCATAACTTTTCAGGGTGTTACAATAATAGCTACCGGCCTGTAGCCTGAAGGTTCGCTGTGTTAGCGGTGTAATGTGAATCACCTTCCAATTTTCAGAGACCGGACCTCGGCTTAACGAATGTGAAAGCATCACACTGAGTAGCGTCACCAAGATTGAATCTGCTTCTTTCAATAAAGTAGAAAGAACCATATTCCGGTCAGAAGAAACGTCTTTGTTTAGATGCTGCAGTTCCTGACACAGCATGTCAGCACTAAGGTTCACTTCTGAGACTCCTGTTGACATTTTCATGATCCAGTCGATCACCAGGAGAAAGAGAAAGGGTGAGAGTAAGCATCCTTGCCTAACTCCGGTCTTCACCTCGAATGAGTCGGTGAGTTGTCCTCCATGCACGATTTGGTTGTTCAATCCATCATAGGAACTCCGTATGATATTGGCTATCTTCTCAGACACGCCGTAGTGTCGAAGAAGCCTCCATAGCGTTGTCCTGTCTGCTGACTTCTACGAGCACGACTTGGACCATCCACGTACACAAGTCCTCTCAGTAGTGAAGGCACCACCGCGCAAATTCAACAGATACGTCACACCCAGTATGTTAGCTATTGATGTCTCGCAACCTACTGAAATTCTAGAAAGCTCCGTTCTTAAAAAAGGAGATCTGACTGATTGACAAGGGTCAGATCAACTCCTCAATAACATCGACCTACAACATGGCTCAGCAACGGACATGTTGTTACGAAGTGGAGAAGTAATTAGTCAAAGGACCTTCAACTTTCGAATACAACTTATCTTGCATAAGCCTCTCCAACGGGTGCGGTCAGTGCTTGTCTCATTAAAACAAATCGCCGTAGACTAACTGGCTACATCTACCAACTGTATTCTAGAGATCACCAAAACGTCCAAAGCCGATGTTTTTTCAGTCAAACAAAAGCCTGAATGGACACGAAATGAAGTTACGGAACTCTGTCATACTCTGAAATGTCACCTCCGTATTCGCCATAACCGCAAACGAGAGATAGATAACCTTGACTGGTGCTGGTGTCATAATCAGCGCGGAAAATCTAGAAAATTCAGGAAGCCCTGAAATTTTCAGAGCTCCAAACCGGCCGACACAACCTCGTCGACAGTGGCGCATAGTCAGCGTTCTTTCAGGGAATTCTGGTGACCGACTGCACGAACCGGTCTTAAACTTACAGGCAGCAAACAGAAAACCGATCGTCACATATGGTTAGCGGTACATCTATGTTAACGTGAGTTTACACAAACCCATCCATTGGATTTTCGTTGTTGCATATATTTCTATGCCAATCATTGACATAGACCTCCTGCAATACCACAACTTACTCATCGATACGCTCAAACAGCGACTAATAGACGGAAACACTATCTGTTTTCGTAACTTCTTTTTCTGGTTGGAGATTATCTCCAGTCACAGTTAGGCCCACAATAGACCCATTGTGGGATATACTAACCACAACCGAAATCGCCGTGTGTAACCAGTAATGTTATACACCACATCACGACTACAGGACCACCTGCATTCTCGAAAGTACGCCGACTGGCCCCCAAAAAGCTGAGGTTAGCCAAAAACGAATTTTATCACATGATAGATTTAGGAATCATTCGACCGTCAACACAGCCCATGGGCATCTCCCTTGCACATGATCCCTAAAAAAGACATCAAGGATTGACGTTCAGCTGATGACTATCGGCGTTTGAATGCAAAAACCATTCCCCATCGTTACTCGTTGTCTCACATTCACAATTTGACAGCTACCCTGAAAGTTACGACTGTCTTTTCGAAAATCGACTTGGTTAAAGCCTACAACCAAATCCTTATGGCTGATGACGATATTCCGAAAACCGCTATCATCACTTCCTTCGGTCCCTACGAATTTTCTTGAATGCCTTTCGGCCTAGGAAATGCTGCTCAAACCTTCCAGAGGTTCATAGATGACGTTTTTGAGGTTTCAACTTCGTATATGCGTATGTTGATGACTGCCTGGTAGCAAGGACGGACAGAAAATCCCATCTCCAGCATCTGCACATTGTGTTCGAATGACTGTAAAAGCATGGCATTACTGTGAGCATTCAGAAACACCAAATCGGAAACGACTCCTTAGTTTTCTCGGACACACTATTGATGCTCAAGGCATCCGACCTCTTAAAAGCAAAGTGGCGGCCATTCTGAATTATCCAGAACCGACTACCATTAAGCAGTTGCGCATATTTTACCGTCTTGTAAGTTTCTATAGACGGTTCATACCCAAATGCGCGTCGCTTATGAAACCGTTAACCGATCAACTCCGTGGAAATGCAAAATCAATTAATCTAGACGACACTGCGCGAAAAGCATTCTCCACAATTAAGGGACTCATCGCCAAGGCAACCCTGCTCGCATATCAGGACAATCAAGTCCCCATTAGTATCGCCGTGGACGCATCCGACTCAGCAATCGGAGGAGTCTTACAACAATGGGTTAACAACTCATGGCAATCTTTAGGATTTTTCTCGAGACGGTTGCTAGACGCAGAATCTAGGTACAGCACGTTCGGTAGAGAACTCCTAGCTATGTATTGTGCTGTACGGCATTTCCAACACTCCATCGAAGGCAGGGAATTCACTGTTTTACTGATCATAAACCCCTTACGTTCTCTTTAAGCTCATCTTCAGACAAGTACTCGCCGCGTGAGTCTCGACAACTGGACTACATCTCACAGTTTACTTCAGATATACAACAAATTTCTGGAGCAAACAACGTATTCGCAGACGCCTTGTCTAGTGTAACTTCCTTGAACAGTTTCCAGGGAATCGACCTTCTTAAACTCGCTCAGCTTAAAAAGGAAGACACTGATCTACAGCACGCGTTATCCTCAACAACCCCGAAGCTGCGGACTAAACAGATGGGAGCAGGTAAGGAACCCTTACTATGTGACACATCTACAGGTAGGGATCGCCCAGTCGTGCCGAAACATTATCGACACAACGTCTTCAATACGTTGCACGAACTTTCTCATCCAGGTGTCCTTGCATCCATCAAGCTTACAGTAGAACGGATTCGCTGGCCTGGTATGAATAAAGACGTAAGGGAGTGGGCACGCTCCTGTGTAAGCTGCCAGAAATCTAAGGTCATAAGACACAACAAATGTCCCTTAGGCTCTTTCAAAACTCCTGATGCTCTTTTCGACCATGTTCATCTGGATTTGGTAGGACCTTTACCCGATTCAAATGGATACTCATATCTCTTAACCTGCGTGGACCGTTTGACTGGATGGCCAGAAGCAGTACCTATTAATGACATTACTGCTGAAGCAGTGGCTCGCGCTTTCGTCGAACGGTGGGTAGCAAATTTCGGCTGCCCTTCAACCATCACTACAGATCGCGGACGCCAGTTGGAATCTGAACTTTTCCGTTATCTGACCTCACTATAAGGAATCACTCGCTCCAGAACAACCCCCTACCACCCACAAAAAACGGGTTGGTAGAACGTTTTCACCGACAACTAACAGCTTCGCTTTCAGCTGCAAACGTTTCACAGTGGACAAACTCTCTTCGACTTGTCTTACTAGTTATTCGCGATACAGTGAAAGCTGACATTGGATACACTGCAGCTCGACTCGTTTATGGAACGAAACTTTGACTTCCAGGAGAGTCCGTGGATCCTTCACCTTTTTCAATGAACATGGATCTGAACTCCAACACGACCAGACTTACAAACGCAATGCGTTCAGTTAAACCTGTTTCCACTGGACCACAATCAACTGATGTGTTCGTTTAACCTGACTTACGATATAGTAAGATTTCCAGAACATTCAAACGATTATTGCACGGAAGATACCAGTTAACATTTTGCCTTGTCTCGATTTTCTTTTAAATTATGTATAATTAAAACATTTAATATGCTTGTCCTTATATATTTATGCCAAAGACAAACAAATATTTTTGCTAATATGTGAATATATATTTTTTTCTTTAAAAAACCGAAAAAATCAAAAAGTCGCCTTTACGCTGTCGTAGGTCCATGAGTTTATTTACTTTTTTCCGCCCTCTTTGTGTCTTTACACGGGTACGAGTGCATATCGACATGCACTCATATATTCTTTTTTTCCTTTCCAGGAAAAAAACGACGAATTTTACGAGGAACCGAAATTTCGATTGTACTTTGCTTACTTATTACTATGTTGTACTTCATGGTCCCTTATTGTAAGGAAAGACGACCAGACACCGCTAAACACAGCAAGCTATCAGAAGGGTGTTTACCAACGACAAGTTCGTCGGGTTTAAACTACTGGCTGACCACGTTGTAGGGTCATCAGTACTCCATTAGAGGGGCTGATCTGTAGCGGTAAATAAATCCCCAAAATCAATAGATCTGTAAGCGTTCGACATTTGACGCTGACTACATTAGTTTTAATATACTCACCCGGCTGAAGGCACTCAGTCATGCATCCCTACCAGGTCACAACCGCTAGCCAGTTTAGATAAGTCGCTTCTCCATATATTGATAATCTATCAAATATATCTTCGGACCTCCTCGCTTCTGACTTTTGATTTCACTGGGTAAGCACGACTTAATTATGGGTGTTGCTGGTGAAGTGTTGTCAAACGACAATACCTGTGGCATCATCAAAAGTTTGCTAAAAGTACAACAAAGAAGATAATTGGTCGTGTAAAAGAAACTAAACGTTCCAGTCAGTGATAGCTGAAAACACTTCACAGAAGATATCAACAGCCAGTTTGATGTTGGTTGCTGTTATCTCTTTACAGCCCCAGGACATCCTCGATCACGTGGTGTAACAAGATATTTCTCCAAAAACTTCAGGAGTTCCATAGCGTTAGTGACCCAGGAAGGTTGATTCTTGCAGACAAGTTAGGGTGCCGTAGCCGTTAGGTAACTAACTTTGATTCAATATGAAATGGACGAGACTACTTCATCCTTTGTTGAATTGAAACTCACTCTCGTTGTAGAGGTTGGTGGCTATCTGTGAATAATGCTGAACTAGTTGTTTAAGTTGAAATACTAATCCACAAGGATAGGATGCAACGAATGTTCACAGAACCTGGTCAACATAGGCAAAGTTAAAAATGAAAAATCATAAGCATAGAATGCAATAAAAAAGATCATAGTGATAGGTTGCGTTATTCGAAGTCTTTCCCACCAATGTAGACCATCAACGTTGATGACCTATGTCGAATGATTGGAGACCTACTCGAGTTAGACGGGGACGGTGTAACGAGTAAGCTAACTTCGAGGTCACACCTCGAGACCAGCACCTTACGTGAATTGAACCATCGACGTATCAAGGGATCATGGATGCTCTGAAGACTGTACAACACAAAGGACGTTATTACAAGAGTATATTGGTCAAAGTAGACACAAGCGAAAGTAGAACCACTACCGCATGGGCCAGTCCATGGCGTATGATTGACTGATGCGCGTTGACTGTCCTTGACCTTGACAGGGATCGATTATCTGTTCCATATTCAGTGACTCAACTGCCGGATGATTTGGCTAGGGTTCAATGACACTTCACTGGCCCTACAATGCGATTAAGTTTGGAGCTTACAGCAATGAGTTTAAGTCTTGGAGCGAACACCAACTCCAGGATGCGAGAACATCTAGCTGACAAGTCATAAATAGAGCGAAAAGCGCGCATCCATTCCATCTAATCCCAATGTCTAAGTGGCTAGTACTGTCGTGCATTGTTTTATAAATTGGTGAAAATACTAATGTTTTGGGCATTTTTGTATATCAACTACGGATGAATTATAACTCGGCTTTGCATCTGAGAACTAATCTGCCCTATGTTTAACTTTGAAAAGACAGTGCAGACTATGTACGGGCTAATCAGTTGCATCATTTGCAGTAATGACTGTTTTAAAAGACTATAAAATTTACATGTCCCTATACGCTTGAAATTGACATTCTCCACTCATATCCTTGAAGAAATTTACAGGAAACGTTTTGCTTAGAATTTTGCAGTCCACCTACTCATTTGCCAAGATTCAATTAGTATCTATCTAAGTAAAAGTTCAGATGAATCGGATTCCAGTTTCAAGTCTTCACGGCGATTTTTCAAGTTGGCCGGTACCAATTCATTAGTTTGGAGGTTTGTTTCTCATTAGTGTGACGTCCTGTATTTATGTAATGACTGCTTTTTATATGTGTGGGTGAAAGTCTTCATACTTTGTTGGGTTGACTGAGTTTTACAGAAATGAGAAATGGTTCTGAGGATATTCATCCTAGGATCATGAGAGCCCTGACATATGTAATTGTCGAAACATTGACAATAATGTCTGTATATATCACTGAGACTGTCCAGATTCCCAAGAAACTAGAAGGCTGAAATCTTCAGTCTAGTTTATAAAGTGGGGAGCAGAGAACTAGTTAGGAACTACTGTCCCATTAGTCTGACCGCTGTAGTCGTCAAGCTAATGGGAAGGATTTTTCGAATATTTATTCTAAACTATGTGTTTAAATTATGATGAGGGTATTCCAGGGTGGATTCAACGACGAGAAATAAAAACAAAAAGTCTCGCCTCGCTTGTCTATCTTATGAAAACAGACTGTTACACCTGAATCTTTTCCCGTCCACTATCCCCATTTTTGTTAAAATTCGTTATAGACTTATTGCTGGAAATAACGTCCTCGTCGACTGAATTTTTGGGCATTGATCTCCTACCAAGGGGTCCACCAATCGACTTAGAGTACGCAGATGGCATAGTCCTGTTTGGTGAAGACGCTGACAAAATGCAGAGTCTTCTGTTAGAACTGAGTAATAATGCCAGGATGTTTGAAATGCGTTTCTCCCCATCTAAATGTGAATTGTTACTCCAGGACTGGCCTGCATCAACACCTGAACTAAGGATATGGAGTGAAGTAGTCGAACGCGTCGACAACTTCACTTATCTTGGAAGTCTGATCAGCCCTAATGGGTTGGTGTCTGACGAAATCTCAGCACTGATTCGAAAAGCTCGTTTGGCTTTTGCCAACTTACGTCACCTATGGCGAAGACAAGATATCCGTCTATCAATTAATGGACGAGTATACTGCGCAGCAGTTTGTTGTCTTACCCTACAGCTGCGAAATGTGGTTATTAAGAGCAGAAAATACTCGCAAGTTATTTGATCATATATGTCTTAGGAATATTGTTCGAATCTGCTGGGATCACCGGGTAAGTAATAGTGAGGTTGGACACAGGGTATTAGGGAATGATGGTATATCAGTTGATGAGGTAATAAATCTTCATCGACTGAGATGGTTAGGCCACGTGTTACGTATGCCTGAACATCGATTACCACGACGCGCTATGCTGACTAGTGTAGGGGATAGTTGAAAGAAAGTTAGGGGCGACCAAACCAAAACGTGACATCAGTCCTTGAAGTCAATGACTTCTAGTCTGAGCCATGTTGGTAGATGCAGACTACTTGGTTGGGGTCTGCGCGACTATCGTAACCAATGGTTGGAGACTCTGGATGATATGGCTCAGAATCGATCAGTGGTGTATGTGTATATCATCTTTGTCTTCCTTTAAACCTTGAGAATAAAATTGCTTCATAACTTCCTTCCTATAATATATCCTTATATATAACTTATCTTTTATACACTACCACCACTAAATTAACTACTTCTATGAATTTGGTGTTTACCTTGTTGTACTAATGAGGTATGGCAACTTGGCCTGATGCATATATGTGCCTGGTCCTACGTTGTAGCTGACTGGCTGACTGATTTCCGTTATCTTGTCGTATGTTATGTGATGCTCTAATACTGGCTTACTATACACTGAACAATGGTCCTGGTGTCAAGATTTCCTATTCTTCCCTCCATCGAGCGCTGACCATCTTAGAGGACATTTTAAGAAAGTCCGAAAACCGAGATCAAATATTGAATTTTTTCTGGCATGGAGTAGTGAATTACTGGAACTCTAGGAGAACTGGCAATATCAGCACCTGTTAATGCATTCAGAGCGAGGTTGTATCTTAATGTTACTGTGACTTCAGAGGGTTAACATAGGTCGACGAAGTTCATATCCTTACTACTGAGGGCTGGTTGTGCTGGTTTAAAGGTCGTAATGGGTTTTCGCTTATCAGTCATCAGTTCGTGTTTTACTTTTCCACATCTTAATATAAAATGAGTGAATAAAAAATACAACTGGTGGCCCATTATTTTTATGCTGCAATAGCTCTTTTGCTGAAGAATTCTGGTGCTTCTAGCTCTTCTATCATTTATCGAGTATTTTACAATATGGATGAATACTGATGACTGAACTTCAAGGCTTTGATTTTACCATCAGTAGTTAGATATTAATCAGACTGCGTATAACCTTTTTTGTTTTTTAAAAAAGTTTATTTACAGGATATATACTTTACAATGGCATTCACACGGAGGACATCTAGTAGGGCTTGCAAAGAAGTGGCTATGGCTCGCATTGTTGCCTGTTTAAACTCACCACAAGAACTTGAAATCATCCTTAAAAATACCGGGGTCTTGTCTTCAAAATCTGGTTCCTGTCTAAGACCTCGAAGAGCAACGTGTACTGGTACTTTGAAGTCTCCTGGTAATTTTTTTTATCTCGTTTTATCGCTTTTAGTTAAAAAATTGTCAGAGCTATGTTTATCTTCACCTCAAAGGACCCCAAAGTCACTTTCAAATGCAAGTTGTTTGATTAAAAGTAAGTCATTTTATGGTATGGTCGAATTAATATATATAATGCATACTTGTCACAATTGGTGACAAGTGCTCAACGAAATAAAATTAAACGAGAGACAATGAGATAATGGATTTCAAATCGAAGTACGATCACGATAGATTTAGTTCACCATATTATTTGTGTAAAAAACAGCAACAGAGTCGTTTCTAGTCTCTATTTTTATCCCTTCCTGATAACAATTCTGTTGAATTAAAGTCTCTATGACCCCTTCTAGGCTGTTGAATTGGGCTGCGTCCCTTAAGTTAGTGGGAATGAACGTGGAGCTACGGTGCCTAAATCAAGGTACTGGCTATAGGAAGTGAATTTAAGAGAACTCAGTTACGATAACTCTGATCCCCTATTGTACGTGTACTCCAGAATATTAAGAAAGAATGATGGATGAAGTTCGTTTTTTGAGGGCACAAAATTCGTTGATTTGTGGTGCAAATTTTGGTCACCAAACGCGGTGGGCGTATGCATGAACCAAATACTAAAAGTTCATAAAACTCTGTTCGATTAATATGTATTCAGTCAGTCAGTCAGGTACAACGCAGGACCAGGCACATATGTGCATCAGGCCAAGTTGCCATACCTCATTAGTATAACAAGGTAAACACCAAATTCATAGAAGTAATTACATCAATAGTAGCAATATAAAAGAAGGATTGTGTATAAGGATATAATACAAGAAGAAAGAATCAGCTCGTAGAAAGAAATGTATAAAGTAGTTTTGATCTCATAGTTTAAGGGAAGACAAAGATGATATACACATACACCACTGATCGATTCTGAGCCATATCATCCAGAGTCTCCAACCATTGGTTACGATAGTCGCGCAGACCCCAACCAAGTAGTCTGCATCTACCAACATGGCTCAGACTAGAAGTCATTGACTTCAAGGACTGATGTCACGTTTTGGTTTGGTCGCCCCTAACTTTCTTTCAACTATCCCCTACACTAGTCAGCATAGCGCGTCGTGGTAATCGATGTTCAGGCATACGTAACACGTGGCCTAACCATCTCAGTCGATGAAGATTTATTACCTCATCAACTGATATACCATCATTCCCTAATACCCTGTGTCCAACCTCACTATTACTTACCCGGTGATCCCAGCAGATTCGAACAATATTCCTAAGACATATATGATCAAATAACTTGCGAGTATTTTCTGCTCTTAATAACCACATTTCGCAGCTGTAGGGTAAGACAACAAACTGCTGCGCAGTATACTCGTCCATTAATTGATAGACGGATATCTTGTCTTCGCCATAGGTGACGTAAGTTGGCAAAAGCCAAACGAGCTTTTCGAATCAGTGCTGAGATTTCGTCAGACACCAACCCATTAGGGCTGATCAGACTTCCAAGATAAGTGAAGTTGTCGACGCGTTCGACTACTTCACTCCATATCCTTAGTTCAGGTGTTGATGCAGGCCAGTCCTGGAGTAACAATTCACATTTAGATGGGGAGAAACGCATTTCAAACATCCTGGCATTATTACTCAGTTCTAACAGAAGACTCTGCATTTTGTCAGCGTCTTCACCAAACAGGACTATGCCATCTGCGTACTCTAAGTCGATTGGTGGACCCCTTGGTAGGAGATCAATGCCCAAAAATTCAGTCGACGAGGACGTTATTTCCAGCAATAAGTCTATAACGAAGTTTAACAAAAGTGGAGATAATGGACACCCTTGTTGGACACCATTTGAGGTTGCAAAATCAGATGACAGTTCACCACAATCTCTCACTCAACTGGTAGTGTTCAAATAAAGAGCCTTCGCAAGGTTTATGCACTTCTGAAGTACACCTTTCAATGACAGACATTGCCACAGAACTTCTCGGTCTACAGAGTCAAATGTTTCTTTTAACTCAAGAAAAACTATCATTGTCGGACGCCGATAAGCGTGCCTGTGTTCTACGTCCTGGCGAATGGCGAATATGTGGTCGATGCAGCCACGACCAGGTCTGAAGCCAGCCCGATTTTCTCGTGTTTGAAGTTCAAGAGTCTCAGTTAGGCGTTCGATAATTATTGAGGCTAGTATTGTGGACGCTATATTGGTCAAACCAATCCGTATATTATATGTAAAAATTATCTTTTAAACAATATCAGCGATTGAAATTTAAATAATTCCAACATTTCGTCCAGCACACTTGTCTGGACTTCAGGGTATATATATATATATATATTTCGCAGGATGATTTTGACCCTATCCTATATATTGGGACGATCAGCGATTGAGGCCAGTCAAATGTGATTACGTTCAACTCCCAGATTTTAGCTAAAAGATCACTCAGCCTGATTGCTAAAACTAGACCACCGTCCTTAAAGAAATTTGGAACCAATCCATCTGGACCAGCTGCTCTTCCTCGTTTCAGATCAGTTTGAGGTTTTTTAATTTCAATTAGAGTCGGGCAACCTACTTCAATGTTCCATTCAGGCTGTTTGGGAATGGTGGGTAGTTGTAGAGTAGCTGGAGGCCAGCTGAATCGCTCCTTAAAGTGTTCCCTCCGTCGGTCTGAACGTCTGGACTGAAAGCAGATAAGCATAATCTTTTTCGGCGATTGCTTCACTTGCACTTGGCTTCTTAATTCCGGTTTCTTTTATCAACCTGTAAAGCTGTCTTGTGTTACCTACAATGGTTTACTTTCCAATACAATCACATCTTGATAATAAAGGAGGGCTTACTTCACAATAACTGAGTGCACAAAGCCGTACATTGGGGCGGATTGAAGTGCCTCAAGGTTTGAAACTTATTTAATATCCCCTTCCCCTATACGGCTAGTCACAAAGGTAGGTATCTCAAAATATTCTATTTACAATAGTTTAGACAAGCGATTGGGTGTAGATATTAGCCCTTCATTCATGTTAAGATGATGAAGGGATTATGTTCAGTTACACAGTGATCGACGAATCACAATCTCTACCTACTACGCATTTATATTTTCATATTATATAAAGTATTAACTCGAGTCCAGTCACGTATTTTGCGCTGTTCACAGCGACATCTGTCTACTTACTATTTTACCGAATACATGCCATTTATAATACACAAAATATTCAGTTAACCTGTTTAAGAATTAGTATCAGATTTCTAGCAGTAGATTTTACATTATGTATCTTTTCATTTATGTTTAAAGATCTTCATCATATTAAAAGACTAATATTTGAACGAAGAATATTCTTTTCGATAAATTCTCTTCAGGTTCTACAATTATATATCCAAATTAATAATCCGAAAGATGGCCAGGTTAAGGGCAAAGTACATCGTTTAAAGTCTAAGCATGTGAATTTAGGACTTAAACAAAATATAATAAAATAATATGACTCATATAGAATGTTAATTTGAATCAGCTTATATGTTAAGTGAACATTTAAGATCCGTGATCAGAATATGGGTCGGATAGGGCGAGAGAAATAATAATTCAATTACACTTCGATCAAATGTTTAGTTGAAGACCATATTGTGTAAAAATTTATTAGTAAGACATAATAAGGTGGGATGAATGAGAAGTAAATGAATCATGTATTGGGGAAATTAGTAGTGATGTTTAACCAATAGTAATATTAATAATAATGGTAATAATAATAATGACAACAATACAAAGTGAATGATTTCTTCGAAAAGAAGAATTTCTCTGAATTCTCTTTGTTTTTATTCAATGACACAATGGGTTATTTGAGTAATACAAAGGTTTGCGAATAAAGATATCAGAGACAATTACATTGGACTACGAAAGGTTGTAAGTACGATAGTCAAATTAGGTCATTCAATAACTATGATTACTACTGATTAATTGGCCTTGAGATTGGCCAGGGGAGAAGAAGCGGTTGAAGATATTTCTTTTGTACTCATGGCTCCGGTTTCTTAATCCAGATGGCTACTGCTTCAGCCGTTTGAAGGACTTTAAGTCTGAAAAGCTTTGGCAAAAAATTAATGACCCAATCAATAACTGAAAAAGATTGGTTTATACTGGCACTATGACCAGTTTGCACTAAATAGGCCAATATCGAACTGTTAACTTTCTTCACCAGACCTTTGCTTAACCACTCTGGGAGGTGTTTTGCGAGCACGAAAATGTGAATTCCTAGGAGTTCGACCAATATAACTTGCTCCACAGGAACAGTCGAACTGATAAATACAAAATGAGGTGATCATTCTAGGTAATTCATCTTTTAGCCTCAGTGTCACTTTTGGGCGCTTAGAAAAAACTAATCGTAGTTCTCCGATGTTGAAAGATTTTTGGTTTGTTTTATGCAATCTCTGGGTTAATGTTTCGCTAGCCGCATCATCTCTGAATTGTGGGCGCATGAACAGGGAAATGTGTGCGCTGCCCTGTCCAGGTATTTTTTCTGTTTAAGTTCCCTTTTAATGATCCATCAGCTCTCAGTTAAGAGAACGTCCAAAAAGCTATTCTATTATCTCTCTCTTCTTCAAATGTAAACTCAATGGCTGGATGTACTTCATTAAATTGCTTAAGAACCTCTTGCTGTGATGTATTATCCTTACAGAGGATGAACGTATCATCCATATATCGACAGTAAAATGTGAATTTTTGAATAATCTTTTTGAGTGGACCATTTTCTAGTTTGGCTAGAAAATATCAGCTAATATAGGGCTCAATAATGAACTCATTGCAACACCATCCGTTTGTTTATATATCTCATCGTTGAACATGGCCATAGAATACCTTCATTACATGTATTCTCAGTAATTTTGTTCTTTGTGCTCTTTTGCAAAGCTAAGCTAACTTTTGTTCAACAAATTAATGTCATCCATGATAGTAAGAAACAAAGGATTAGGTTTTATTTAATACTTGTTAGGTGAGCAGATGGGGCTTAATACACGGATTTGATACAATTCTTATTATTAATTAACATGATTACCATTTGTTTCAGTTGAGACAGCACTCAGGTTTATGTTTGACGGGCAAAAACACTTAAATAGTTTGATTTCCTAATCATGTTACATGGTAATAATAGTAATAGCAGTAGTAACAATAATAATAATTTCCGGAGTTTTCATCTTACTACCTAAACAAAAGGCAATGCTTGATTATACTTCCGTTCGCTGCAATTTCTGTAATTATATATTTAAATAATTTCAAATGTGTAGTTTATTAAATACATTGGACTTAAGGTAAATTGAAATTTTACAAATATTCCAATTGAAAAGTTCCTAGAATAGTAATAAAATTTGTCGGGTTATGGCTCATAATAGATCTCTCCTCTCTTATAAACCTTCAGCTCGTATTCTCAACAGGATTTATTTATACGTGTCGCTGATATAATTTAAGACGTGCATAACTTCTCACAAATATGTCACCTACTAGTCTACTGAAAGATGATTTATAATTATTTTGTTTAATTCTTAACATTATCATCTGACATCGAATAACTTTCTCTACTATTTTTATGTAGTGTTACGTAGTTTTCCATAGCAGTTATTTTCATTTATCTGTATATTCGGTCTTTTATAGAACATTGATTTGTAGTGTGATACATAGGTAAATCAGTTAAGTATATCCAGTTTATTTAAATAAGCCAGAGGTTTCCGTATAGATCGGTTGAATACGTAATTTGTAAGTATTTAGTTTGTCATTACTACATTTACAAGTAATCGTGTACGATTATTATTATCATTAGATCTGCACTCCTTTAGAGCTTTAACTGAAGGCTTCTTTGAGTCTAGTAAATTTTTTCAGATTTCATCTATCAGGAAAACGGCCACTCAACAATTGAACTGTCATGCTAATCCATGTTAAAAAATAAGCACCTAACCAATCGAATAAGTAAATTTCAAAGGTAAAAATATTTTAAACTAGTCAAATTAATTATTTCGATTTGGGGAAATTTGTCAGAATTTTAAAGTTTTCTTAGTTTAAATTACGAACCGGTCCTAGCTGAGCCATCATCAAAACCAAAAAAAGCACTGGAAAGAGGTTTTTTTTTCCAGTACGGGACTTTTCGGCAACACTCATCTATGACTTCACCACAAGTGACCGAACTCAAAACCTTATGTCCCACGCGTGAATTCCTGACCTTTAGACTACTGAACTGCCATCCAGCGTTATAAATATCTAACTTAAGTCAATCTATCATAAAACAAGTAGATGTGAGCTTATTTTATGTATTATCGTCCTTTCACTACAAATAATTGATAGTAATTTAGTTAAGGTATCTTTACATTTTCTGTCACTCATATCCTTACTCGATTCCCAATTAAACCATTTGAAAATTTGTCACTTATTTATATTCTCTCACTTTTATTAATATGCACTCCTTTGACGCGCGCTTTTGATTTGCTATACTTTGTTAGCTAATATACTTGTGGAATCATCCGGCTGTAATACTGAATAGCCCTTTTTCAACTGACTTTTGTGAATGTCCTCAGTTTTTAACCACATCCTTTTTAAAGGATACTAGCAAAACAAAGACCTCAGGGATGATCAGTAGTTGTAGTTTTGTAGAAGTAGGAATAAAATGGAAGCGTACTGAATTTAACTAGTTTATATATATATATATATATATATATATATATATATAGTCATTGGATTTTGCATGTTTTCTGGTCCTGGATAGATGTAATAATAACTACTTTTTAAATTTCATTTTCCAGGAAGAGGAGATACCTTAAATACGAACTCTCAATGGTAGGTTATAAAAAGTTGTTCTTAAAAATGTTTTTATGGTATTGCGGTTTAGTATTTGTTGGTTTGGTCGTTCATATATATATATATCATATTTTATTAAATGTCATCTATGAATATAGCTAATCTTTTGTGTGGTGAAACTCCAAGCTAGGTACTTGTTCGTGTTTCCGTGTTTTATTTTCTATTACAACTTCTGGAGTTTGATTAGTTTAATTCAAACCGTATTTCGCAACCGTCTAGGATATATGAAATCGATTTTAGATTTTCACCCTATTACGAACTCATATTTTCGTAACATATAGCTGTCAATAGATTTGTGTAACCTGTTTGTGGGCTTTTTGGGGAGCATAAAGAAACAAATATATAAGTTTGGTAGTATTAATAGTAGTCTAGTCAGTCACACCGAACTTCTGGAATGAAGACGAACAATGTGAATTCAACTCAGTTTGTTGTTCGGAGTTATGAATAAAATGAACAAGGTCTCGATTTCATTGGATATCGATACTGAACCTGGTCGTACGACTGTTGATAATTTTAAATCCCTCTGCCTCACCATTTATATGTATGGGATACCATTTTCGCATATGTTTGTTATGAAGCATAATACTCAGTACTCAGTTTGCTACCATCACCTATCATTTACAATTAAGTCATGAATTGAACAATCAGACATAGCCTAGTATGCTTATTTTATTCGGTGAGAAATTAGCAAACCAAAAAGTAAAGATAAGCAATACCTAAGTAAACTTCTTGGCATTCCGTTTTCTATAGACCTTTAATTATGCTATTATGTTAGTAAAATCCGAAGAGATAAACTATAGTGTAAAGTGTAAAGTTCAACTAAACTTCAAATTTCAGCCATATACGTTATTCCAAATTTATTGAATATTGCTTGCACCATACTTTTAATAATACAATCATCATATACGTTGACATAGTTTTCTATAATCATCTCAACAAGTGTCACTCTGCGCGTTCGAATTCAAGTTCACTATCCCGGACACTTCAGAGAATATCTCGTTAGTGCACGTTATACTATTCTTAGGGGTGATTATAGTCATATCATACGAGCACACCAAACGTTGACAGAGAACCAGTCTTTTGTTAATTATTTGAACCTGGTGTTTAAACATTTTGGTAATGTGATCATTAATATTGCACCTGAAGGTCCTTATCCTGAAGTATCTGACTTTATGTTATTGACTGGTAAGGAGCGGGGTCATAAACATTAAGGGTTGTCAAGCGTTACCTAAGCATTCACCCCATATTTCCCAGTTGTGTATGGGGGAACTCATCTGAGTAAATCCTATTTCCGCCATTCGTCGGAAGAAGTTATCACCTAATGTCATTAAAATTTAGGCAGACTAGCGTCATATTACATGTATCAAGGTTTGTATATATTTTGAACATTGGGATGTCGTAACGTTTTCTGATCTCGGAGATTAAAGCATTATGTAAAGGCAAATTTTACTAACAAACTGATAACTTGTGAATTTATTTATGTTCATACATATTACTGAAGTATGGGGAAGCCTAACATTCAGAATTTAATTCAGTGAAGAGTCAGCGACCTATAAAATTGATGTTAACGTATCGTTCATGATATTTAATCGCATTATTTTCAGGCTAGTAATTCGCACCTAAGTGTGTTATTTCATTATAAGAGAAACCCATTCTTCTGGCTAGTGATCATGCGTCTTATACGAGTTCATTCGAGAGTTTGAGTCAATAGTCCTGTCTCTTCGGTAGTTTTTATTTTAGCACATTGCGTCATTGAATATCATTCATCTATCAACATTCCTTTCTTCCATTTGGAAAGTCGATTATTTACACATCAATTCATAAAACCTATTTTGTATCAATTATATTAGTACTGGTGTTAAGCTCATTTGTTTTAATCAAAAAGACATGTTTTATTAATCATAATCAGTCCGATGGATAGCGAAGATTCATATGATGAAAGTTCTAGCTCGACAAGTGAATCAAGTTTTTCGACATATAATTCATCAGATTCTTCCGACTTAACTGAACAACAATTTCAACACAGAAACAGATCGAAAGGTCCTATAATAAAGTCATTCCCCGTAAGGAGAACAAAGCTCAATTTATGTGTGAGTTAAATATCAACTTTTTATTAATTTTTGAGATAACTCTGTATATCTATTGGAATCGTATTCACAAGATTTATCTTGTGACTAAACACTAGGCTATAAGCTACATGTTAAGTCGGCTTACAGTAAACTCTATCAGAGCCTCCAGAGGCTCATAAAGAGCCCCAACCAATCAGCGATTAATTAGAAGCTATGCTACTAAAATAACGAGATCCTGATTGGCTGTTTAACACACTGCTACTATGGAAACTCAAGGTCTCTTAATTACTATAAAACCCCTGTATTTTCTGTACATAAATGAACCCTGTAGTAAAGTGCTTCCCTCATACTTTGTGCCTTTTCTCTGGTCTTCAAGTCGCTGTATAGTTCTAGCTCGGGGGTACGGAACTAGCTCAGGGAAGCGAATATAGCGTTCTAATCGACTAGACGTAACACTACACTTACCTAATTGAAGAAACCAGAGCATGTGGGTCATGTTTGAATGGTTAACTTTATATGTTCAGTCAGTTATCATCAACGTAGAGCCTAACAAAGATGTACATTAACTTAAGTTATCATACTACACTAGCACGATGGAATGAAAATAACAACTTAAATCGAGTTTGAAATAATGTGTTAGCAATGATAATGAGTACGACTAAACATTCGGAATATAGTTCGGAAAAGTAGAGCGGAAATTCATGTAAGAAGGACAACCGGAGTTGAAGATCAAGATAAATATACAGAATTACTGCCCATACGCTGTTGTGAATAATTCTGAGTCTTAGGTGGAGTTTTGTCTTCTGAGGTGGTTGGTTTTGCCGTGAAGCTATCATCGTTCTTCTGAACAACATCATCAGCACAAACTTCAGGTAGATGTCAAGTGTCCTAATCTTTCCACATATGACTCACAACTTGCCCTGTCGACCTCGATCTTGATTGATTGATTGATTGGTTACTCTTCAACCTGTCGTTGCATACCTCTTTATTTTGATTGTATCTCCCTTTGTTTTGATTCTTGGTTCATGGTTTTTCTGACTGGCAGATAGATTAGATCGATTTTGATATGCTTGTTGATTATTGATTGAGTCCCAAGCTTTTAAAGATTCTCTGGTGCTTTTGGTGTTACCACTATCCATGATCTTGACATTTTTTCAGTTGAATGTGTGTCCACAGTTATCCACATGCATTTATATAAGCAAATATATTTCATGGCGTTTGGCTGCTAATTGATGCCCTTGCAGATGAAACCTCCACCATTTCATAATTTTGAGTCATTTCACGGAGTTTCTAAACACTGACAACGGCTATCGTACTGGTTCGAACCGGTAATTGTACGTCTACCAACATTACTCAGAACAACAGTCAATGACTTTCCGTCATATGAAAATTATATTGACAATGTTTAGACCATTGAGCTCATGCTTAGTGCTGAGTTCGTGGAAGAAATCTCAAAACAATAATAGTATGGATTTCATCTTCACTCGTTAGAACAAAATGGATTTGATTAGACTTAGTTGCGGAACAAGGTGGTTTTAATTAGGGCTTTTTTGAAACCTTTTCTTTGCTTATTCAAAAGTACTAAATTAATATATTTCTATTTCAAAACAGTTCTACTGATCATTACATTAGTTCGTGTTTTCGGTATTTCATGTACAAGATAATCCAAGTAGACAAGTTTTGCTGTAAAAAGATCAAGTTTAGAGAGCACTTCTTTAAAATCATCCATAAGATTAAACAGATATTTATTAATCAAGCACATTTAATTGTCAATTTTATTATAATTACGTTGATCACATGCGTATTTCTTTGTGTGTGTTCATAAAGTATCCAGTATTCGTATAATAATAATTGGATACCTCTGAACGATCCACATTGTCTTTATTGTAGGCCAACAAAAGCTCTATATTGGCTCATAGGAAGCGCACTCTTAGTCAAGTGTCCCGTGGTGAGTCTTTTCTTAATTTAAGGTAAGTCAAACCTTTGAATTTTTAAGTGTAGCTCATAGCTTTTCCGTTAAGTTGATTATCCATACCGAATTTGTTAACTTGTTAATTCTAAGATTACTATAAATTTATTACGGTTGACTAATGACATTTCACATTTTACTATGCTGTTCTTGCAAACTAAGCAGTAACGCAAATTATTTATGAAACTACTTATTTTATAATCGTAGTTTCTACGATAATGCATTTTCTAATCAAAGGCATATTCAATCAACATTTCATTCCCTTAATTTTTTATATAGTTCTACGAATTCGGAATATGGATGGTTACCTGGTCGTGAACAAGAATTTGAAAATATTTATACATTCATACTTAATAAACTATCTCAAAATTCTGGCGGGTATATTTTTTATAGTTTTATATCTTATGTATAATACTAATTTTCACTATCGTACCTATAACTCTTTCGGATAAAAATTTTCTTAGAAAATGAATTAAATAAAAATAGAAAGCGGTTTACTTCAGTGATATGAGCGTTTAAGTTATTAAAGATATCTGGTCAAGAGTTCAAACTCATTACGTTTCTATAAATAAGCGGAGAATACCCATATTATGCTGCTAATACTTCCAAACAAATAAATGTAACTTCTGCTTAACATACTTTTATTTTTAACAGTAGTATAAGCATAATAAATATAATTTCACTTTTCACGTCTTTGCACTTAACACAGGCCAATACATTCCCACTTCTATGCGGGCTACTGTTATATTTGTTTATCTGTGAATGTAATACTATTTGTATTATTCCCATACGTAAAGTGTGAGTGTTCTTTGTTAATAATTCTTTTCGAACCTTGTTGACATGTATATCATCTTTCTTTTTAATATAATTTCTTTACAGCTGTATGTATATATCTGGTATTCCGGGTACTGGTAAAACAGCATCAGTTCAAGCCGTGCTGTCTACGATGCATAAATTGGTTGCTGATTCAGGTTTGGAAAGCCAGATACCCACATTCCAAGTAATCTATGTTAATGGCATGCGTGTCAGTGATCCTAAACAGGTTTACGTGGAGATATATGAAGTAAGGTACATTGTGTTCTAACCATTAATATGGAGATGTTTTCTTTAACGTATTAACTTTTCCATCCATTGAAACTCATTAAATGAGTTTATATGTCAATTATTGTACCTTAGTTGCTGAAGTTCGAAATTTTTGTGAAACTACAATCAAAATGTATAAATTGCCCGCACGTCGGTTAATCGAGTAACTGCATTATTCTGTTCAATGTTTAGATATTCTTGTGATCATTATCTTGGCTACCTTAGTGTTAGTATTTTGGAGTAAGAATGACAGCTATCTGTCCGATTCATTCTTGACCTCGTACATCCATACGTGGAATTCACAAATAAAAGTGAGTTTCTAAAAAGCGACATAGAACAATGGGATGTCGCATAGATATAACTCGAATTGGAGTCAGTTAAGAAGTAGCTACTCCCCTCCTCCACGTCGTAATGATATCCCTAATGCTTTATGCTTTTTTTAGTCAGTCATGGTACAATTGTGCTCCCGTATGGCTAAGTCATAGCTATAGAGGTTCACTGTCTACGACTTAGTGTTTGCATGTGAATTCGTTAGCGTAATTTCAAGACAACACAAATTATATATCATACGTTTTAATCACTGATAACAGTTACAGATCAAAGTGTGGGAGCAATGAGGTCATCAGAAAGTAATAAAGAAAGAAAATTTATCACTGATGATGATTAATAGAGGCTTTAAGCCGTTACGTATTTGTGAGAAAGTTATCCTTCCTTACTACGCACGCCATACTGTAGTGAACGAAGACTTGGTGGAGATAACCAATTTATTGTTTAATACAAATTACAGGAAGTCTTCGTAAAATATGAAAACCATACATTAAATACTTCATTTGCACATCTTCCATCAATTGTCTCTTACAAATTTCGTCGTTCCTTTATTCCTGTTGTTATTACAATCACTCTCTGTTTAAATTCCTGTTATCTTCAATCTCAAACTTCTGCTGCCAGTCATTCCACTTATGATTGATGTTGTATACTACTTATGTCTGTCAACAGAAGTACCATATACAACAATACTAGTTAACATTCTGAACTCTGGCAAAGCAGAATAACTAATTCAAAGGACATCTAGTGAAAAATCAGCTTTTGAAAATTGGTAGTTCTGTTCGCTTCTAACGAAACTTTACAACATGGGATGAGGATTAATAGCAGAATCCAGAACCTCGGGGGTCGACCGTCTCCTTCAGTTTTCCAGGTTAGAGAGATAACATAAGCTAAAAATATTGACCACTTTAGGAGAACATTGCTACTGTAACATTCCTGTTTTGAACTCAAACTGCTATCATGACAATAGCTCGTGTATTGTTTTCCATTCTTTGATCTATTTCTCTGTCATGATGGAACCTTAAAAAACAATCGTTACAACCAACATAGATCCTCATCTGTCGGTGATAGGCAAACACGGCCATAACGTTAGGATATTAGCTGTTGTTTATATGTTTCAAACTCATTATTAGTTTGGTATTATTTTAATTTCTCATAAGCTATCTGTCAACTAACTTACGCATTAACCAAGATAACTTATGTTTGTACTGATTAGGTGTATATTTATTTTCAGTATGGGGGTGTAGAGATTGTTGAATTCCATCGAAATCATGGACCGATCAATGTTATAACCTGGAAGCACAAGACGGCCTTTTTTGTTCTAGTATGAGACTCCTCAGTAGTGCGCATCCACTACCCCACACGCGGGACTCAAACTCAGGACCTTCGGTCTCGTGCGAACATATAATATCCAGACCACTGAGCTGTCGTACAACGGTGTTAATGTTTAGCTTCATCCAATTCACAATATTGCGCGACCATCTGTTTTCGGTGGGTCGATGCCTTACACCTAACACAGTTGAACTCCACTACAGGTCAAGCATTCGCGCGGGACTAAAGGTCCTAGGTTAGAGTCCCACAAGCATTTTTGTTGGTAAATTAAGAGAAAATAAGTAGCATAAGCAATGATCTAATTTTATTGTTGACGCAGTAGCTCAATAGTTAAGGCGTTCAAGTCTCAACCATCAAGTCCCAAATTTAAAATTTGCTGCTCCTACCTCGGTTTATGTAACCAGGTAGTAAATATCGTTAGCCTTCACATTTAGAGTATGGCGCACACACGGGTACCTGGTGAATAAATTAATCATACTTATGTATTATTTGACTTTTTCGTGGAGGTGGTAAGCGAAAGAAAATCGTTGTTAAGTGGTATTATTTAGTTACTGTACAGTCGTTCGAATTCGTTTACTGTAATGTTGTAATAAAAGAAGATTTGGTTTAGTATAAACCAGTTTATTGTATTATGCAAAGTCACACAGTGTATTTATAAAATATGAAAACGATACATTAAATACACTATTTACTCATCTTCATTGAGTTGTCTCCTACAAACTTCGTCGTTTTCTCGTTCCTGTTTCATTCCGATGGCTTTCTGTTTTCCTTTCTCTTCTCTCCATTTTCCTCTTTTGTCTGTAGGAAATATGTTTTCGATTCCTGATATACACTACTTATATCTGTCCGTACAAGTAGTATACATCACAATATGATGATACAAAACGTAAAGATTCATTTTAATAAGACTGTAAATAGGAAAAAAATGGGCAAATCAATTACATCTCAACATACTCATGTACAGTTGTGTGAATCTTCCATTTTATTTGAAATAGAATGGTTTGCTATCATTGTACTGTATGTCACTAGCACATCTGACTCTAGTAGTTTGATTTCTGTTTCTTTTTTTAGCAATTAACTGGTTTAACTGCAACTGCAAAATGTGCTTCTGACTTGTTAGAAAAAGAATTTTGTCATAATGTAATCAAAAAAGTACCTCATGATGAAATTTCTGAAAAGCCAGTTGTTTTAGTCATTGATGAATTGGATTTGTTATGTACTCGTCGACAAGACATACTTTACAGTCTTTTTGATTGGCCTACACGCCATAATAACCATCGTGTATTAATAGTATTGGCTATTGCCAATACTATGGATCTACCGGAACGTTTACTTCACCCACGAGTGGCCAGTCGTTTAGGCTTAACTAGACTTACTTTTGCACCTTATTCTCACGAACAACTTGCTCAAATTGTGCGACATCATTTATCGTCTTTATCAAATATGTTTCAGGTAAGTTTTTTGTTTTCGATAACTATTTTTAGAGCTCCCTTTTATTTTCCTATATAAAACTATGTCTAACTCAGTCTTTTCGATATGCACTATATCCTTTCTAGTGTAAAGGTTGTCAGAAGTGATTCATTTGGAATATCTGTCTCAATACTGTAACTCGAGTTCATAAATATAACTAGTTAAGTAGATAGATAAATTTCAACCACATAGATTTACTTCTTATTCATTTTATCCTCCAACTAAAAACTGAGTGCATTGATCACTAACCCAGTACCCCCTCATTCATCATATTAACAATCATAGAACTTAGTTATTATTTATTTCAGTTATAACGTTTCCCATTGTTTTGTTAGACACATGTCTCGTAGTCATTTGTGTTTGTTTATTCTATTTATTTTAAACACATAAACATTGGTACAAGGAGGAACCAAATATTTATGCGCTACACAAATCATTCGATTCATGTGAAGGCTGGAACACTGCCCGGGTGCCCAAACCTAAACAGATGATTTTCTTAGGGGGCCCCACATCCCGAGCCTTTGACCTACAGGTCTATTCCACGAGACAGTGGAGCAACGTTAGGAGATGCAGTCCCATGGTAGCCTGTGACCAACAACAGGTCCATACGCCATTTGTTCCCTTAAGATTCTGGATCCCATCTGCACCATTGGTTTGAAATCAGGGTCTTACAACTCCTCTAGGTGGATCCTCCATATCCACAAACTCGGTTAATGCGTCGAACATTCGCTTCTTGTCTTCTCGATTTCGTAAATAACAACCCCGCCGCGAGAAGGCAGTGTATAAGACTTCCCTTACAGTTGTCGTATGCACGTGGCCATGTGAGAGCATTCCGAGAGGGTGAGAGCTGACTTTCAGCACTCTCGGCCGTACCAGGGCATTTGAGGGCTATAAATTTCCAGTAGGTCAGAAACCGACTGGCTACAACGCTAATACAAGCTATACGGGAGTATGTGCAACCGAGTAACACAATGTACACGGGTAACTGGAGGGCATATAGTTTTGTCGTTCACATGAGACATTTTGTGGACCTCATCACGGAAGTACACACCAACAATATAGAAACAATTTGGTTGAGACTAAAAGAATTCTTGTGACCTTATTACGGCTCCAGATGTCGGTTTTTCAGCAGTCACATAGATGAGTTGCTGTATCGTAAACATCACGATTTCAGAACTGTAGAGCCTCTTTCTAACTTGGAAAAGTTTTTAAATCATGTTAGGGAAGTGTATTCAGTCCAATTTTTCGGCTTTGTATAGTATATTCTTACTCTATACCAAGTGTTTTTTGTTAGCCTGAGATTTCTAAGTCACTTGAGATTCGTTCAAAGGTCGTCCATAAATTAAGGTATCGCCCATTAATTAAGCAGAATTACTTTGATTTTTCACTTTGAGCTTCATTATACAGCTTGGTCCATTATTTAGGTGTTCCGCATTTTTTCAACCACTTCGTTTATTCCACTAATTATACGTGGGAAACAATCCTCATTGACTGACGCATTCTGTATAGTTTTCTCATACGTGAACTAAAAAACTGACTTTCATTCTCTGAATGGCTCTTTCTCGCCCTCCTGAATTTCAGGTTAGTCTCGAAAAGCTTTACTGCTTCGTCAACTCATTTACTCTAGTTGACTATCATTTGTTTTTCTTAGACTGAATCAGACTTGGACAAAGACCATATTTATTTGTTGGGAGATATGTATTTGAATAAGAAAAAGAGAATTCAGCGAAGAAAATTTTCTTTTCGACGGAATCATTTACATAAGCTCTACATTCGTATATATAGTTATATGGAAAATGTATGTCTACGGGAGGCTAGGAAAGATTGTATTATAAACTGATTCGAGAATAAATAACACATGAGGTTACGTACTAATCAAGGGGTAAGGAAGAAAATAATTTATGGACCAGATAATAGTCCGATTTTCATAGTTGAAAGCGTGAGTCAATTGAAGCTAGACCACCATGGAAAACCTAAAAGCACTGGACGGCCGTTCCGTCCTGCTGTGGGACTCCTCAGCAGTGCGCATCCACGATCCCGCACTCGTGAGATTCGTACCCAGGACCTACTAGTCTCGCGCCAGAGCACTTAACCGATTGACAGATGTGAAGAAAAGCAACAAACACAAAGGTCATAATAATAGACTGAATAATAATCAACTAAAGTTGTAGAAGGTAATAATAATAACTGATTAGAGTTGAAAATACAAAACAGTAATTTAAAAAACAAAAGAAGAATCGATAACAATAAAATAAAAGTGCAGAAAAAAACAACAACCAGAAACTTACCCGTTTAGGGAATTAGTGCCAAGGAAGGGTAGGAGGTTGGAAAAATCGTTTCTGCACGCAAAGTTCAGGCTTGAGTTCGTGTATTGCCAATGCCTCAGCAGTGCATAAAATATTAGTTCGACCCCCTTCGATCCGGTTCCTTTGACTCTGTAGATTACTTTAAAAGAAGAGTCTTTTGGAGCGATGTGTCCACAGTTAATTAAATGCTCCTGTATCGAACTAGTAATTTTTTACATTCTTTTTTTAAGAGGCAAGCCGGATAGTTTTCCGAGATACATTTGGAAAGTGATCGCTCTGTGCGGCCTATGTAACGTTCCCCACATGAGCAAGTAAATTTATAGATACACATTGATGTGGCTCAAAGCGGAAGTTTATCCTTAACACACCCCAGAATGGTAGCTCGGCTAGAGAAAACAATTCGAAGCTTAGCTGCGTAGAATGTTTTATTCAACGATTTTGAAATCCGTTTGTAGGAAGCAATTTCCTACAGGGGTAACTTCAAGCTATTCTCTAAACTGTCGAATACAGAGTCTTGGTTTCGCCAAAGTCAGAACAAGTAAGCTATTTGGCTTAATAAACTTTATCTGTTTCTAAAACGTAAATTAACAACATTAGTATGCGAATAAACAGTAGTCTATTACATAGTGAAAGGGAGAAATATAAATGACATACCGAACAGTAACTGGAGAATAGGAAAAATGAGTCAAAAGGGAGAATATTGTTTCAGAATGAACATAAAACTATGATTGGTGGATAAAACAAAGACAGTCATACAAGGTCAAAGAATTTAGTGCGGTGGTGAGCGTTTCACCTATCATTGGTGTGTTCACTTATCGATCACACTTTACACCGTTTAAGATTTCAGCAGCCATATCTCCTTTAAATTCCATATTCATAAACAAAGTTTTTATCTGTACTGTCGAAGTTTTTTCATGACGAAGTCTAGGTGTTAAGTTGCTATCGATGAACCTAGGTGGATAACCATTTCTGATGAGGGTCTGTCGAAGATGAAATAGTTCTTCATCTATTGTGTCATTGGAACAGATTCGCTTGATTCTAGAGGATAAAGAGTGAATGCGTGTATTGTCCATTCGAGGTAGGTTTTCAATATATAGATCTCTGTAAAAAACCATCAGGCATTCTTTTTAAACGGACATCAAGAAAATGAAATCCATGTTTTGCCTCTGCTTCTAAGGCAAATCGAGTTGACGGGTGACAATTATTGAAAATATTCAAGATTTCATTGAGGTCCGTGTCTTCTTCACATATAATGAAAGTATCATCCATATATCTCTTATATAAATGAAATCTCTCAATTATTGGTCGAAGTACCGAATTTCCTAGATTGGCCATAAAACAACCAGCGAAGAGAGGACTTGTAGTGCCGTGCTTCAATAATAGTTCACTTCGATAACCGTTATCATACCAATCTTAACGGTGTATAAAATCAGAAGGCAAAGGGAAGCGGCAACTACATTTTCATTGATGAATGATGCAGACCAGAAAGCTGTGGGCACATGAGCAAGTGTAAGCAAGCGAAGCAAAGATGATGCATAGTGGAGACGGCTGGGAAGCCAACTCGAGAGCGAAACGAAAATAATGCGTATTGGAGATGGCGGGGAACCCAACTCATTTTAAGCAAGCGTTAATTAATATTTATAGTCAGGCAAATATGAATGACAGACATATGATGAATAAGATACGAAGGGTACACATATACGCTCATATAAAAATATAGTCAAGGTTAATAAGCGAATAATGAACAAGATCAAAATATGACTCATAATGTATAGGTGAATTAGCTTGGCCAGAAGCTAGAATAAAGTATATGGGCTTAACATAACAACCGATACTACAGACTCAATGGCGAGCCCATTGTAACTCCATCTGTTCGTTTGTAGAAAACACCGTTAAATCTAAATTGCACGTGAGTGTACATCTCAGAAGTAGTTTTGGGATACACATATCAAGATTATTGTATTTACTAATCTCATTCTCCTGCATTTCTTTTCGCATTCATACACATTTAGACTCTTATAATTCTTTTCTAAACCATTTTCTTTTATAGCCTAAAGCGCTTGAGTTGGCTGCACGTAAAGTGGCTGCTGTTTCTGGTGATGTACGACGCGCTCTTGATATCTGCAAAAGAGCTGCTGAAATTGTTTCATCTAGTGGGAAAGGCAACAAAGAAATAGATATTTCGCATATCAATGCCGCTTTAAAAGAGATGTTCACTACACTGAAATCAGAAGCTATATGTGCTTGTTCATTATATGAGAAATTGTTTCTTCGTGCTGTTATAGCTGAATTTCAGGCGCGTTCAACAGAAGAAGCTCGATTAGACCGGTGTATCCGTCAAATGTTCGCACTTTGTCGACTTGAAGGTTAGTAAATTCCTTGTAACCACTTCTCATATCGCTAACATTAGTCAACACCTTTACATTAAATGAATAGTTACAGTCTTATTTTACGCTAATTTTATTCACCAATTTTGTAAAATTTACCTTTTCCTTATTTGTCTATCAATTATAATTATAATTTGGATTCGACAATGAATTCTTTCTGCGGAAACTCCCATCGAAATCCCTCACCTTTCCATTACGATCCTAGTTCTAGTATAGGGGATATATGTGAAATAACCACTTTTTGCGTTAGGATACAATTAGGTGCACCATTGATGTTAGTTTAAGCTACTCGTATCATATAATTTATATTGGAAATTAACTACTGGCTTCTTTTGGTCATCAATGACAAATACAAGTTTATGCTGAGTAATATTGTCACTATAAGTTAATTGTTCACCAAGGGCATTATTAAATCAAGGACTTTCATTTATATCAAGCATTTTGGTCCTTTTCAGGTGTTCCATGTCCAACTAAATCAGAAGTATTTGCTATTTGTGCTAGTCTTGGAGCTCACAAGCTATTGTTAACTGAAAGATCGCGATGCGATATTGCAATGCTTGTCCGTCTCAACTGTACAAAGTCGGATATATTATACTGTTTAAATCAACGATCTGACCTATAAATCTAACATATACTGGACAAATTACTCTGAACTTAGAAAAATGTTTTAATGGACGGTTATCCAATCAATCATCTCTATGTCCGAGATTATATTGTATTTTTCATTTCAAAAATGATATAGATGTACATGTACTCCAGTAAATTTGCCGGCATTTTACTTAATTGATTATAGTCCGTGTCTACAACTTTACTATGGATAAAGGCTAAGAATTTTTATGTTTTTTATGAATCAGTGCAGCTACTAAACTAGATTAGAACTATTTTAACGTATTTCTGTTATACCTATTAAATAAACGTCAATTAACTTTCCCATTTCTCGATGATCCCACACATTCCTAAATTCTTTTCCTAAATCTGTTCAAATCACTTTTTACTGATAAACGTTTTTAGTTGCAATATGTTATTGTCTTAGACCAGCTTTAACCTAACGGAAATAACTATACATTTGAATCCATCCTTCCAGTGAATAGATGATCGTTTTCATGTTTCTTCTTAAAAATGGTTTCTCTGAGTCATTCTACAACCGTTTCGTAGCTAAGCTGTCATCCAAAGAACCCTATCTCATTCAGATGTAATATTACAAACGTTAATTGAAAAATTTGAAAGTAAAATCCACTTTTGTACAATTGAGAACCACTTTTAATGTAATATGATAGTTAGTGTGTTACAAAAGGTACTACGTTGTCTCTAGGCTATTCACTATCCCATTGCCATTATAATCCGACTAGATACCACGGATGCAGATATTGTATTTATTAAAGCTAATTATATAATGTAAGGGTAAGCTTAGTGGCTCTCATCGACAATCATATATATACTTATTTGGACTCTCCGGTGTTCTGCTACACATGTGTCTACATGTTTACCTCCAACTGTTGTGGCATATAGATAGAGCTAATCAAGTCTTCGAGTACGGATGGGAAGCGTACGTTCCATCACGGCTTACGAATCTGATCACGCACATAAAATGACCATATTGCTGATAAGTTAGGTCAGTCAGACTTGGGCCAAAAAATAACCGCACATCATTGGCCAGGATTTGACTCCATTGCTTAAGGGAAGATACCCCGTTGGTTGAAGATATCTCTCTTTTCTAAGGGCGAAGGTATGTGAACGGATGATTGTACATATATTTATGGTTTCGGTTTAGCCAGTAAACCTTCACAACGTGGACTAAGCCTTGAATGGATTAATACTGTATTAGTAAAATATAAGGTTAGGATCATATTCTTCGTATAAAGTGCCTTCATTAAGACTGAACTTATGGTCAGTTTATTTCACCCAAGAATGACAAGAAATATATATATATGTCGACAACTTCACTTATCTTGGAAGTCTGATCAGCCCTGATGGGTTGGTGTCTGACAAAATCTCTATACGGATTCAAAAAGCTCGTCTGGCTTTTGCCAACTTACGTTACCTATGGCGAAGACGAGATATCCGTCTATCAATTAATGGACGAGTATACTGCGCAGCAGTTCGCTCTGTTCTACTTTACGGCTGTGAAACATGGCCATTAAGAGTAGAAGATACTCGTGAGTTACTAGTATTTGACCACAGATGCCTTAGAAATATTGCTCGCATCTGCTGGGATCACCAGGTAAGTAATAGTGAGGTTAGACACAGGGTATTAGGAAATGATGGTAAATCAGTTGATGAGGTAATAAATCTTCATCGACTAAGATGGTTAGGCCACGTGTTACGTATGCCTGAACATCGATTACCACGACGCGCTATGCTGACTAGTGTAGTGGATGGTTGGAAGAAAGTTAGGGGCGGCCAAACCAAAACGTGGCATCAGTCCTTGAAGTCACTAACTTCTAGTCTGAGCCATGTTGGCAGATGCAGACTACCTGGTTGGGGTCTGCGTGACTATCGTAACAAATGGTTGGAGACTCTGTGTGACATGGCTCAGAATCGATCACAATGGCGTAGGTGTATATCATCTTTATCTTCCCTTAAACCTTAAGATTAAAATTGCTTCATAACGTTCTTCCTCCCTATACTATATATTTATATACAACCTATCTTTTATATACTACCACCACTAAATTAACTATTTCTATGAATCCGGTGTTCATCTTATTGTGCTAACGAGGTATGGCAACTTGGACCGATGCATATGTGTGCCTGGTCCTACGTTGTAGCTGACTGATATATATATATGCCCCCAAATGCCCTGGTATGGCCGAAAATGGGGAGAGTCCGCTCTCCCTCTCGAAATACTCTCACATGGCCATGCGTAATATAGCCTCTGCCAGGGAAGTCCTACTCACTGCCTTCTCGTGGTGGGGTGTTGTTTACGAAATCGAGAAGACAAAAAGCGAATGTTCGACGCTTTAACCGGGTTGGTGGACACGGCGAGTCCACCTAGGGGAGTTGGAAAACCCTGATTCCAAATCAATGGTGCACATGAGCTTTAGTATTCTGAAGGGACGAATGGCGTATTAACCGATTGTTGGTCACCGGCTACCATGGGAATGCATCTCCTCACGATGCTCCATTTGATTTGTGCGGCGCGTATGTATCTGGTGCTTCCTTGTACCAATATTTATGTGTATAAATAAAATTATATATAATATATATATTGAAGGGATTGAGTTGATAGATATTGATTTAAAGAACGATAAAAACAACTTTTGTTTCTGTAGATTCATCAAATGAAAATCATAATAAAGTCTGTTATTATTAATAATCAATAATAGAAATAAGTTGATGAGGTTGAGCAAGAATTATAGTTATTAAACACATTCATGTATTATAATCTGAAAACTCTTTATCATTATCAATGGGTAAACGAATGAATGGTTCATTGGTTTCCTTACGATGCATCACAACTACGATTGAACACAGTAAAATCGTAAATGAAACGCATATAATTGAAATAAATAAAATAAATCTTAAATCAGATATGATCCATTTCCATAAATATGACCAACTATTCCAATTCAAAAGGCGATTGGCAACATCAGGTTTCAGTATGTTTGAGATACGTTCTAGGCTGCCATTGTTTGGATTTGGTTGAATATTTAATAGTGCACACATTAGTGGATAAACGTCTACGGCATGGACAGTAGGAACGCTCTCAGCAATCTTGAAAGAAGGACCCCTTGCAATAAAGAATGGATACATTTCAGAGAAATCTGTTGGATAACCATGATCACCGGCTAATAAACATAGGGGAAAAATAAAACAAAAGTTAAAATCAATAAAATTATTCTTGTTTACTACTCAGCAATATTGATAGCGTTAAACAAATGAAAATATCCGAATCAACTTACAGACATTGGCGTAAGGTTGTGAAGTGTTCTTTACAATTTTCCACCTTGGCTTAGCAATAAGTATCAATGGAGGCATACGAGAGCTGGTTATATTGAAATTCAGATAGGCGGGAACTTCATCTCTTCGATACACATCTAATTTTGGATGCGCACTTTTTAGGCGTTTGTAGACTTCTTCAAACTTTCCTAATTATAAGAAAATGATGGGTAAAAATATGTAATTGTTGCATTTTTACTTGTTATACTTATCAAATATATGTTATCGACTGATTACTGAGTACTTCTAAAAATACAGGTGTTTATAATTATAAAAAGGTAGACTTGTCAAGGTTTGGCATTAAAAACAATGGACTGAATATAACTATAATCATAAGAACATTCCTCACAAGATACAAATTGTAAAACGAACATCACACGTTAGTAATGTAGTAAATTGAAATTTCCCATCAGTACTTGTTCCTAACATGAAGTTATGTATGAATGGTAAGAGGAGGATTAGGAAAAGTTAAGACATATCAGGTTACCATAGTGAGTGAAAGATAATTAGTGTACTTGATAATACATAATCGTAGTTGACGATGAATGAGTGTGAAATCGGTGAGGTACATTTTACGCATTTATTTGTCACAGGTATGTAAGCAACTCAATATTTCAGTGAGACTCGAACACAACACTAATAGTTAGACACCAGGAAGCTATTAAGTAAGTTAGTTTACCATAACATACAATGTTCATTAGTAATCAAATTAGACTGAGTTTTCTGGGGTTAGATTTGTTAAGCTGGAAAAAATCAGCTGAAATCGAAGCCAGATAACAATCAGTTGGTTGATTAGAGAAAGTGCACTGCTAGTGAGGATGGAAACAAATTTCTTTCAGTTTGCAAATCATTAGTGTTTGAATCAGATCTAGGAATCTAAAGTGAGTCTAGTGCGAATCAGCAGTTCCTGAGTTTGATTCCACACGAACTGTTTACAGTGTCGTTTGATTTATAAAACGGGATGAAACAGTAGCTGCATAAGTCTTGGTTTTTAATGCGTCTTGAGATAATTTTGTACTGAAGAAAATCTGAGAACGTAAAGTTTATTGCAGTGAGTAAATGGAAGTTTCTTTTCTGACAATGAAGGATTCAATACTTACCAGGTGCAGGATAAAGAAATCCCATAGTTGATAATTGAGTATAATTGTACAAAGAATTATCAATATATTTGTCCAACGTAATAAGTCGAGTATTTGATGTTTCAGACATACCATGATCAGCAGTTAGAATAATATCTACTTTATCAGTAAGACCACGTTTTTTAATACCATCTAATAGATGACCAAGTGTTTCATCTAAGGTTTGAACAACTTTTGCAACATGTTTACTATTTGGACCGTATGAATGACCAGTTTCATCAGGTTCTTCGAAATAAGCTAGGATTAAATTCAAATGATATTTAGGATTTTTTAACCACCATAATATATCTCTGATTCGTTGATCATATGCATAACGGTGTTCATAGTCATTAAGTAAAGCATATTGTGAAACTCGTTGAAATGGTAAATCATCGCTAACAAACTGATCAGTTAAAGGCCATAAAATTGAACCAGCATAGCCACCATTTTGTTGTAATGTAACCCATATAGGTTCAGGCCAGTCAGTTAACCACGGAGCATGATTTAGACTTTCTTGGTCATATATACTGAAAATCTTATTTGGCCATTTCTTATCCAATAGACTATTTCCAACAACTCCATGATTTTCTGGATACAAACCGGTAATTAATGTACGATGATTAGGTAGAGTAATTGTAGGATAAACATTGATCGATTTCGCAGCTCGTACACCTTCCGATATTAGACGATCGAAATTTGGTAATGCATTAGAGCCCAAATGATTTTTAGCCAATTCTATATAATCATGACGAAATCCATCCATACTAATTAGTAAAACAGTTTTGCCGTGATTAAAAAATCTTGATAAGGGTCCTTTTATATTCCATCGATATAAATTGATTTCTTGTGGTATCAAAATCACGAGAATAAGGGCACCGAATAACATCATTACAATGCCTGATATAATTAATGTGAAGTAAGTACAATGAGTTCTACGTTTGTAACGACGAATACATTCGTGATTTATTTGATAGTATGGAGGAGGTAAGTCACTATCATCCTGTATTATTTGTTCCGTTGACATATTTACTGTAATGAGGTAAAATAAAAGAGGAAAATCACAATTCTAATATCTTTTATATTAAACAAACAAAATATTAGGAAGGAAACGATACATAACCTGGATTAGCCTGTAAGAAAGTCTAACAGCTGGTACTTCTATTTAGCTGGAGAGAGGTCATAAATGGATTAGTAACCATCCAGTTAATTATGTTAATGGAAAGTGGTTCTTTTTATTCTACTTATGAATATTGGAAACGCAAACAAGTAAACAAAGTTTTTTCCACTTGCAGAATGCCTTGATTGCACTAAGTGTAGACGATTATTTTTAAATATATCATAGATTTGATAGCTTCTTGATGCTTATATTGATAGAAGCTCCAGATACCAAAGATCTGTGAGAATGGAAGCAAATCAAGTTTAACAAGGCTTTCAGAACACACAATAAACATAAGATATGAAGTGATAATAGTACTGAAAAATGTAGACTGCCTATTCTGTATATCAAGTACCGTAGTACTCTTCCAAAACGCTAACGTCAACAGTCTATTCACCCACTAGCATTACAAGTTTTGTTGCTAGGTCCATGGCCTCTCATCACAGTTCATAAGATAAATCCGATGAATTCGAGATTGAAGACAGTGACGAAAATGCATCCCATTTATTTCTTGACAGTAATACTGTTCCTCAATTATTTTATTTTTACTGTGTACATTCTCATATCTTTGTTTTTAATGATTCTGCTTAAATGAGTAGTATCATGAATTGATTAAGTTTAGAAGTTCTAACCGAATAAATGAGTTACAATTGTTAGAAAACTAACTTACCTATTAGTTCATCTGCAGAATGGTAAATTCTGAATGATTGTACCTTAAATGAGTTACAGAATGAAATGAAGCAGTTGTACATATATTACTGACCTCTAATAGATGTCTCTTAATGAAATGAAACTTAATTGAAACAACTGATTGAGGTGAATGTAATTTTTTATAGCTGTTTACAATATATGATGAGTTTCTAGGAGATTTTACAAATATACCTTAACTTATTCTTTTCGTAATTACGATATATGAGACAGATAAATATTTTAAAAATCGCGTAGAATTACACTGTACTATAATCAACACACCATTAATGAGACTGTTTGTTTCTCATTCTTTAGTTAAAAGAAAATGCAACGGTGTATATACACAATGATAAGCCATTATAGTATGCAGCAATGAATGAATCGGTTGATAAATGCAAAAAATGCTATTAAAACTTAATAGTATTTCATTTAAATTCACTAAACGTAGTCTTACAACAAAAGTATGTGTATTTCTATACACAGACTATTGATTTTAATTATTCATTGGGGTGATATAAATTCATCTTCGACTAAGAGTATTGTTTTACTGATTATGTTTGAAATGATACTGGGGGTGGGCAGGAGGAGGGAATAGACGGATTACATGCCATTTCTTGATTGTTTTCAACGCACACAGTATCAGCAATATTAAAGCTAATGTAATATTTTTTTATTGAAAAAATGATCAATGTGGCAAGCGAACGAATACATATCAATGAAAACACTCTCAACAACCACATGATACATACAAACACAAACAGGATGATAAACAATTAACCACATAGGTAGTGTAGAGAGATCATTGATGTCACCTAAAGGTTGTAGTGATATAGATTCTCAATGAGTATTAAAAACAAATAATCAATTAAATATATTTTATTTGAGTCATGTAACAGAATACTATACGAGTAAAGAGAAAAAGCAGATCAATACAGTTTCAGGTCATTCCGTTCGTGTAAGCTAAAGACATTTTCATTGACTGTAGCCATGTAATTTAGACTTTGGCGATGGAGCACGCCGGAAGAATAAAGATGATCCTCTAACAAAAGCATCCTATAAAGTGAAGAAAAAGTTGATTTATTAAAGTCTTTATTTTTGCATTACACTAAAGTACTTTTCATAAAATATGGTTGAAGTATAGTCCGGAGGAAAATGTATATAATTTACCGTTTCTCAAAAAATCAATTTAAAGATGTTAAGCAAATCGTTTGATGTTTTATTTGATCAAGTAAACAAATACAGCCTAGTAATATATTATTTTAGAAATTATTTATCAAAGGTAATTAAAATTTATGTGACCATGATCTACTTTACTATTAATATTATTAAACAGGACAACTTTCTTGTATTTATTAAAATAAATTACATGAATTGTAACCTAGTTTTGAGGGATGTAAGCTTAATCAATGAACAATGGGCTGACAAATCTTTATTACCAGCTACAGGTTCTCAAGAAGTAGCTTGCCATGATGGTCAAGTGACGAAAGCTAAGTAACTAAGGTGTTAGACTTTTGGTCACTAATTCCCCAATTCGAATCACTTTCATTGATTTTGGTATGGGTAACTAGCTTGATATTATTATATTTGTTTAAACACATAAACATTGGTACAAGGAGGAACCAAATATTTATGCGCTACACAAATCATTCGATTCATGTGAAGGCTGGAACACTGCCCGGGTGCCCAAACCGAAACAGATGATTTTCTTGGGGGGCCCCACATCCCGAGCCTTTGACCTACAGGTCTATTCCACGAGACAGTGGAGCAACGTTAGGAGATGCAGTCCCATGGTAGCCTGTGACCAACAACAGGTCCATACGCCATTTGTTCCCTTAAGATTCTGGATCCCATCTGCACCATTGGTTTGAAATCAGGGTCTTACAACTCCTCTAGGTGGATCCTCCATATCCACAAACTCGGTTAATGCGTCGAACATTCGCTTCTTGTCTTCTCGATTTCGTAAATAACAACCCCGCCGCGAGAAGGCAGTGTATAAGACTTCCCTTACAGTTGTCGTATGCACGTGGCCATGTGAGAGCATTCCGAGAGGGTGAGAGCTGACTTTCCGCACTCTCGGCCGTACCAGGGCATTTGAGGGCGGGCAACCAGATAGTATCATTAGCCCTGACAATTATAGCGTAACTCATACCCAAGTACCTGGTGAATGAGTTCATTAAAATCACTGGGTTAGTGAGTTAATAGTACACTTGAATCTATGTCTAACTTGGTTTAACGGAGGTGTTATAAAATAATGATATAAGATCGGACGGAGTTATTTACTACGGTATATTACACCCATTATGAGAGTAAATATTATTGTGATTACTGAAGTATTATTGAAACTGGTATTTTACACGGTATAGTAACTAGTAAAAGGTTCAAAATGATACACTTAACTGTGTTAGACAAAAGCTGAAGAAGGATACTCTCAGCGAATGAAGTGACTGGCAAAACCGTTATCAATGATGATTATATCAAGAATATTTATAAACGGTTTTATGAGGTTGGTCAGCTGAGAATGTCAAGTTTTATATGTACGTAGTTTTGTTAGATATGATTAAATTGCTCAAAATATTCCATCATTCACGCTTTCTGTTTTTATTTTATAAATTTATATTTCTGCTTTTGCCCTCCTAAATTTTATACATAAAGTACCGGTTATTTGTACTGGGGCTAAATACTTGTTTTCTCTACTGGTTGGTTGTTCTTATAATATCCTAGTTAATTGTCGTACTTTAATAGCATTTTCAAAGTAATTAAATATAATTGCTACTCGCTTGCATCAATCTTCGAGTAAGATTTGTTGTTTGGATTGGGGGTGGCTAGGAAAGTGATAAAGAGTTGTTGGGCTGCAACCTATCGTGGTAGATTGTGAAGAGACATCTTTTCCCACATTAATTTCCCCGCATTTCTATGTGATCTTTTAAGCCAACAATACACAAATAACTCTTAATGCGGACTCGGTTGATTAGTACTGCCTTCGCTTTGGCGTTTGGTGTGATACCGATCACTACTCCACAGGGTCCCTGAAATAAGCGCAGGTGGAATAGATTTTCAAAATTGAGATGAAAAGTAAATTGTAGTACTTTTTAGAGTTTTGGATACAGGTCTCAGAAATACAACATACGTCAACATTGTCTTTCCGAAGACGGCGAAATCTATTTGTCTGATTCGCATGACGGTAAGAATGCAGAATTTTAGATGACACAAATGGTTTTAGAAAAACTACTAAATTCTGCATTCGCTGTTAAAACTTATAAATTAACGGTTACATGACTGCAGACAATTTAAACAGGATAGAATTTCGGGCAACAACGAATAAACTTAGTGTAGAAAGAGGTATACACAAAATGGAATGGAAAATTTAGTCAGTACAAAACAAATTTTCTAATAACAAAGTAATCGTAAATATCGCTCGTAAGAATAGTGAGACGGAACAAACAGAACGTTTTATCCATCAGTAGCCAACTTCATATTTGTATGTCGGCTAGGATACTGTCTGAAATCCCAAACCGAAGCAGGGGTTTGATTAAATGGACTATCCTGAGCGTTTGAGCGAAAGGTCCAATCCATAACAGAGTAAAATGACGATATGTAGCCGATAACCGAAACAATTTTGTATGCCGTTTTCCCCTCAGGATTCCCGATCTAGTGCACACCATTGGTTTATAATCACGGTTTCACAAATCTCCTAAGTTGACCCTTCGTATCCACCAACCAGGTTTAAGTGCGGAGTATCTGATCTAGTTTCATCATTTTGAAAAATGAACGCAGACACACCAAATAAATGTCAATTGGACCACATATATCGCAGCTAATTGAAACTACGATGAAAAGACTGGTTGGTGAAATTTCGTAGACAATAAATTAACGCCAAATCGATACTAATGCTGTTTTCCAAAGTGACAACCAAAACTTCGCTTAGAGATTGCAATATCATTACAGGTCAAATATGTATGGCTAGACTAAAACTTGTTTAACTACTGGTTTGGACAATTAACGTCAGATTGAGGTATATTCGTTAAAAAAGGTTGTACGATGTAAATACAGAGAGGCAAGAGACTTACAGATCGACTGAGATAGGAATAACATTGCCACCAATTGTTGAATACAGGTACAACGTTATTACTGTTAAACAAACAAAAAGTAAGATATATTAATATCACTTAACATGGTAAGTAACTCACATGATGGAGGGATAACATTAAGAGATTGTTCCCAATTTTTGTTAGACATAGCTATAATGAATACAGAAAATGTGACAACCTAAAGAAACTCATTACATCATTTGTGGAAAATAAAGGCTATTCTGCAAAGAAAATTTCCTTTTTGACGATATCATTTGCTTAGGCTATTCAAACATATTTAAAGTTAGTTTCCTACACATATTAATCCATAGTAAAATAGAAGACTGTTGAGTCAATTGACGAAACTAAAATATGAAATATGTGACTTAAAATTCGTTTTACGAGTGTATATCCTAAAATCACATCTGTACTTTGTTCTAGTAGTGAGATAATATTTGTTAAAATACATTCTGAGTGAGAAGTTTTAATATGTTTTGAGAATATAACAAATTAACACAAGTGGATGAACACAAATGAAGAGATAAACATTCTATAATAATATAAATCCGTTAATTTCTAAAATTTATGTTGGTCTGTAATGTCCTCAACAATAAGTTTCCTTTGTCACACTATCAATAAGAAAAGACTTAAATAATAGTGGAGTAAGAGGTATATAACCTTTGGTTTATAAATAATTGATCTTTGCTCAAAATAATATCAATTAAACAATCGCAACTTTTGGTAGTGAGGCAAGATGACTTCATTCTATCATGAAACCGTCAACGTTTCATGAACTTTTCTAAAATAATCACTATCTCCAACGGTATGTCGTCATCATATTCATTGAGTAAAGAAAATATGAGTTACTAAAGTAATGCGTTATTGTAAAATAACAATATTTTTTTGTAAAAAAATGATTTAACCCAAAGAAACACAATGAGAATAATTATGAAAGCCAAATTTGTTGATAGACTGGAATTTCAGGGTTACTTAGCTCAACTGTGAAATTCCTCTATCTTTTATTTTTACTGATTACTCTTGGTACATTACCAAACTCTAGGATACATTAAAATAACTGACAAAAAATGAACCAACGATAATTATCTTAAGCAGCATATAAAACTAAATATCTATTCCTGATGTTATTCTCTAAATATCTTCCATACCTATCATAAATTACGTGGTTATACTTCTCTAACTTAATGTACTAAAATTATGTCATCCCGAAGTAAATGGGAATAAATAAGTCTACGATACATACAAATAATTCAATTATTATCTTAAAATTTGTGGGTTGAACCATTTGTTTAAGATGTGAGATAAAATAATAATATTGATTAAAGCAATAATTGGAAATCTATATAGCTGCGGTTCTACCCATATAGTATAAAGGGTAAAGATTAAATTTAAATGGTAGCGATATTGTTTTTACAATTAATGAGATATTAATAAAAATGGAACAAATTGATGTTTTTATATCAAAATGACTTAATTTTCAAAAGTAAAGTGTGGAAGCCAATTTTCGTAAGCGGTTACTTTATTATTATTTTTCAAAGTTGAAATCATAAGTCAATTGAAGCTAGACCACCTGGAAAACCCTTCTGATTATAATCATATGCTCACTAGTGACTGACTTCAAGATATATGTCCTGGAGTTCTAGTGGGAAGCAGTGACCAGTGGAGTTCAACCAGGTCTGTTGTGAGATAACAACTCACTGAAGACAATTGGTGAATGGTCGCTCAAAATTCGTGGATCGGTTGAAGTTAGACATTAACACCGTTGGATGCCGGCTCAATGGTCTGTCGGTTAAGGGCTCTGGCTAGAGACTGGTAGGTCCTGGGTTCGAATCTCGCGAGTGCGGGATCGTGGATGCGCACTGCTGAGGAGTCCCATAATAGGACGAAACGGCCGTCCAGTGCTTCCAGGTTTTCCATGGTGGTCTAGCTTTAATTGACTTATGATTTAAACTTTGAAAAATACTGAAATCTCCACAAAACCCCTTTTGATTATTATTATTATTATTTATTCCTTTTTTTAGAATGTTGATCTAGAAATCGAAAAACCAAATAATTATTTGTGACTACTTTTATGAAACTATTATCAGACGATCGAAATATTAGTAATCGAAAAATAGGCTTATACTACTTGTACAATTTAAGCGTTTGAACCAGGATAGTATTGATAAAAACAATCCCATACTGTTTGCGTTTTTAATGACTGATAGACTAATATAAAAAGATATACACAAAGAAAAATCACAAACTACATATATAATATCCATGACCACTTACTCATAAGGAAACATAAGATTACGGTAACCAAAGAATATTAGAGTAAGCACTGTGGATACAGTCTTCTACTTAGTAGTTGGTAGAGTACCATGTTATAGCATTTAAGAATAAGAAAAATGCTTTGAAACTAACCCACAGATTATACAATCAAAAAACTTGAGGAAATAATCGAGCCAGGGAGACATATCCAGTAATACAAAAGGAACTTAAATGTTATAGAAATAATAAACGAAACTGTATGGCAAAAAGATCCTTATTCACAGACGAAAATCGACTGAAGGAACAGTGTTATATATATATATATATATATATATATATATCAGTAGAGATTGGCGGGTAGACCAAAATGTCAATCATGACTAAAGATCACAACAGTTTCACATATAAAAACACACCACAAACACGCATATATATACCACAGATTATGTGTTCTAAAATATGACGTACGTCGAGTCACAAGCAGCCATAACTGTGGAGGTGACTGTGAGTCCATGAGTGGCGCCGCTTATCATCAACTGAAACCAAAAATTAGAAACGCATACATGAAAAGCAACTGGAAAAGAGTTGAGTGACTATAAATGTCAACTTATTGTAAGTGTTGTATAAAATCAAGTGCATTCTACAAAATACGCCAATTCCTCATCTTGTAATCAAGTAAAAGCATTGCTTACTCATTGAAATGATACTCATTTTTCATGTTGAGTAATTCGGCCTATGTGCTTCTGTATTCACTAACGTTACACCTACGAAATCGATCTTCAAAGTCTTAGATGTAGTGGAAAATTAGTACTGAACTAACCTTGTTTCTGTTATAAGGCGATTAGTTTAAACACGACTCAACCATTATCAGCCAACGGAAGAATTTATTTTGTCAGCTTTTGTTTGTAGTCAGTCAGCCAGTATGTGAAGTTACAATTTGACATATAAACGTAAATTATTTTTAAGAGCGGTAATTACATTTACACCCACTGTATTTTATAAAAATAACGCTACGCCTATATACAAAGAAAAACAGTCAGTCAAACACAAAGTCGAACCTAGTACATGAGCACATTGGTTCAGGTTGTCATACTCCACTAGCAGTGAAAGATGAAGGTGTCAGGGCGAATGGCAGATCAGTGAATATAGTAACAGTTACCAAGGTAATAGAAAAGATCAGGCATCCTGAGAATAATTCTATGGGAGAGTATAAGTTGGCGAAATGACTCAAAGAAAATTAATCGGGAATTTTTTTAACGAATACTGAGGAACTTCAATAAAGTTTTTAATTAGCGGAACTAATAAATGCAACTTTCTACGTGCCGAATCGTAAAATGATTCAGAAATAAAATCATATGATGATGCTTTAGACAATAAATCAGAACCAAATCTCGACAAGCAGAAAAAAGATCCGAATTTATGATCTAGTAGTTAAAGCTGTATGTCCAAACAAAGTCTATAGTTTTACTGTATTATCGACTAACTGATGAAGAAGAAAGTTAACTCATTCACTAGGTGCTAGGGTATAAGGGATTACGTATGAGGGGTGGTTACACTACTTGGATACCTAAACCGAAGTAGTTGAAGCGAAGTTCGAACTTTGGACTTCGTGGTTAGGACCAATCATACTCAAAATAGAATCTAATATATGTGCATTTGTTTAGACTGGTGCACCAAATCGAGACAGCGAGACGTCAGAGTGATACATATAGTGGCAGTATTAGTGGTGGTAGAAAAGATTAAAAATATATCACATGGTTTGAGTAAAAATGGATTCGTGGAATAAACTTCTTTTCAAGATTATTCGGGAACTTAGTCTAAGGGAAGAGACAAAAAGTGAATTCACTTGAGTTACTCCGAAAGATTCCGAGACGTTAACGAAAATTTTTAACCATTGGCTAACATCGTGCAGACCCCAACCACGTAGTCTGAACTTGGTTACAGAGTTCAAACCAACCGTCGATGGCTTTATGGATGCAATGCCTTTATTTTGTCATCCCTAGCTTTCTACACCAGACAATATTACACATCAAGGTAGGCGGTGGTTGTGCATATATGATACATGTCCAAACAACCTCAGTCAATGAAATACTACTTCCTCATTAACCGGTAAGTCATTTTTACCTAGTACTCTACGTCAAACCTCAGCATCGTCAACTCGATGGTCCAAACATATATCATCAATACATTTATATGTGATGTCTATTTATTGGGTCAATAAAGTTCAAATGCATGATTTATTTTCCACAGTGGCTTGTTGCAAAAGAAGTTGGCACAAAGTATACGAAAAGCAGTCATCACAGTTAGTGAGTATATTCAATAATAATAGAAAAACTAATTCTTGAACTACTGAACAAAATAAACAAAAATGTACTCACCTCAGTTACAATGGGAGTGTGTTTTTTCAAAGAAGGGTCGATACGGTCCATGAAAACATATTTATTGAAAAAATAAGCAAGACAAGCAGTCAGCCAAACTGTAATGACTTCTCCAATTAATCTAGGTGTCAAACCACTAGAAAGAAATATCATTCAGATAAAACACACCTGAAGAAACTTAAAAAACCTTCATTTCTCAGTATAGTAGGAAAAGCATACAGCATATAACTGGAGGGAGACAAATATAAACTAAATTAATGTATTTGGGATTCATACTCATATAATCGTGTTCCGTTGATAAATTGCGACATTTGGCGAATCATTATGACTGTTTTTTATGATGAAAACAAATCTAATATTTGAATACCTTGGAATGGATAACTAACGACTACACCCACTACTCGAGCAACAGTACATTTACTGGTCTGAAAGGGTAAGTTAAATGACAATTACACCAATCAAAATTACACTGATCAAAAAAATTCTGATTCCTTTATCAGTTTCAAAAAATGTTTTCTTTTCATAAAAGTCCGGAGTTAAATACTTTTGCGAATAATAATTGTATATTAAGCATTTTGTACCTCCATAGTGATGTTGGTAGAGTAGGATTTAACAAGTGACCCAATAATATTAGCAGGGAGACCAATGGTGAAAATTCCGTACAACCCAACCTCTAGGCGAAGTTTACGACCTTTAATTATAATGAGATAATTGTTGGAGAAACTTGCAGTAAGTGAAAACACTTGGGTAGTAATATGCTTGATAGTTCGAATGTAGGATGTTACGCAAAGTAAATCGACGAACAGGAGGGAACGGTTCATACCCCAACTTAAAAGTTAGATTTGAAAGAATATGACTTACCAACATCATTGTCCTGGCGTAGGTTAGTGGATGAGTTATGGCTGGTATGAACGACGGTATCAAACATTTATAGGTGGTTTCTAAATGATCCATAGTAATTAAGCTATTAAAGGAAAATGAATTAATAGATGCAATGAGATGAACCAAGAATACAATACAGAAGTTAATCGTAGTGACTGAACCTTGCGGATAATATTAATGTTAGATTTCAAATGAAATGTCACTAGGTAATTTCTAATTATTTCTAGAGACGATATAATGACTGTAATCACACAAAACGGTATACATACACTGTAGGTCTACTTGTTTACTTATGGATTTCTTATTGTTACGTGATACAAAGTCATCAAATTTATAACCCTCTTTTTACTCAATTTACATGACACGGACTCTTTCGATCGGATGAGAAGACTTTATAGTTTAAATCCTTGGACAAGGGGTGTACATAATGTGTGTATCCAAATAGTCAATAAACAACACAACCCTGTAAGATTCAAACTTCCAGAAACTACAGTTATTTTTGGGCTAAAACAACTCTGTTAAAAAGAAATAAGTGGGTAATCTACAACTACCATGATAACTAATGATGGATAATATCAATGACTGGATTTCCATTCTTTCTTAGAACGCAATTTTGATAACAATCCAATCATTTCAAGCCCATTTTTCTTGACCTGAACCCCCATATTATCTATAAGTTTCGAATAATGTATCGTTTATACACATATTATAAGACAACCAAAAGTTGTTCGTAAAAAGTTTCGGAACTTTAATGGAAGATCTCCACCACAATTTTATTGTTGAAATGAATTTTATTGTTGAATGACAACGAAATCGTTAAACACTTCAGGTATGTAAATGTTTTGAACCAATTATACTTTATGGTTTGGAAAGGTAGTGAGGAACAATTAATTATACTGATTTTGTTTAGTTTACTACAAGATAATGCAAATTGGTAGCTTCGCGGAAGCAATTGACTTTTAACTAACAGGTTAAAATCTCTGTTCACTTCAGTGTTGTTGGCCGAGTAGCATCACGAGCCCAGATTGGATGCGTACAAGATGAATTACGTCCAAGAAGTTGCAAAGACGTTAAGTTACCAGTTTAAAAGTGTATCTTTAAATAATGATAATAATACAGTCTTTTGATAGGACACAGAAAACCACACACATGCAAGGCGGAATAACTAGTAAGAGAGTATTTAACAAGATGTATTGATAATATGAAATTCAGTTTGAGTTCCGAGATAATCTGTAAAAATGAGACGAGTTTTGATCCCGTTTAGTTTAGCTGTGTCTAATTTACAGGTTCTGATTATTTGAGAGGACCAAACTTTGGACGAACCATGCTACAATCATGATTATCCCAGTGAATTTGATTTTTAGGAGCCGATACGTTTAAGTACCGGCCCGGATGACTTCAGTTCCTGCCATGTAGTTAACAACCATGTTGAAAACCAAGAGGTCTAGGCTAAATGCACAATAGGCCGTTAGTTTTACGAAACTTTATGATACAGAAGAGTACCTACTGTCCAGCATCATAAGCGATAACCAAGCTAGATTACGTATGAAACGCAGTGAAGCTAGTTCCTGGGGACATCAGCTATGACCATAAACTGGTGAGGTACTGTTGACATTTTGTGGATAAATTTCAAGATTAATCAGGGTCTCAAATTTTTGAATGGGGGAATCTTGCGTAGGATTCTTGACTGTTCCAAGGAAAGACCTAGACAAACTTGAGAATTTTATGCGCGTGAGACTACGACAGAATTGTGTGTTCCAAACTCCCAAAACCCACCAACATAATAACATGAATTCAAGTTGGAATATCAAGATCTGAAATAACAGTAGTGCCAACAGAAATGAGGGGTACTAAACGTCTAACATTCCAAACGTTTTCCTATTATTATTCAAGTAGAACTGGAAGAAGATAGGAAGGTTTAATAAAACTCAACTTCAAGGAATTATAAAGTGAAGCCATCTACATCTAGAGATTTAGAATGATTTCTTATGGTGAGTATATACCCCTTCGAAGGGGTATATACTCACTCAAATAGCAATGATCTGCACTGTTACATTTCCCTAAATGTTGAT
>NC_031502.1:45265332-45387785 GCF_000237925.1 Schistosoma mansoni
ATGGTATAAATAATCTTCAAATTTAATCACTAACCATCATTTCTCATTATAAAAGTATGTTAATTATTTTAAGCAAAAACGTATATTTCATCAAGCGAATTTATCAGAGAAACTGTAGTCTAGTAATTGAGATCATTGCTATTTCCAAATCTCATGATTTTTTGGGTTTTCCTCAATTTCCAAAGACAATTGGCAGTTTTCCCCTAAATTTACCCAAAATCGGGAGATTGGGTACCTAAGTTTATAAATCTGCAGTGACTGAAAACTGCAGTAAGTACTACCTGATGTGCGTTCAGACTATTGACTAGCCATTACACATAAACCTTAAGGATATTTCTTATAAGTAACAAATTAAATTGCTTGAAAACAAACATAAAACTTTTAAACAGGTCTCTGACCTTGGTGAGGACGTACCAAAAATTGCGGTTCAAATGGTTCAAATGGTTGAGGACGGAATAGAAGAAGCTTTCGCTTAACGGGCTTCCGTGTCTAGTAGCAGTGGATCACCAATACCTCCAGGCAAAAACCTAGGTATATTAACGATAATAGAGGAAATGAAGAATTTGGTAAATCATAATAATATGTTATCCTTAGTCCTTAAGAATAAGTCCAGTTTCCTCGTAATGGACTCCTGAGAAGTCACTTGGACTAGCTCAGTCGGCAGCGAATTCCAGCATTTGACAACTCTTACGGAGTAGAAGTTGTCTGCAGTCTGTTCTGCTATGTTGGGTCTCCAGTTTCTGGATGTTGCCGCTTAGGTTAGTGTTGTGACTAAGCTTAAGAAAATGTTTAAGGGGATGACCAGAAGTGTTAAGGATACTGTAAGTCATAAGAAGGTCACCTTTAAGACGCCTATACTCTAACGGGTAAAGGTTAAGTGATTGGAGGCGCTCTTCATAAGGTTTGAATTTGAGTCCCAGAACTGATTTCGTGGCTCGACGTTGTATACGTTCCAGAGAGTCCTTATCCTTTCGGAGGGAGGGAGGGAGGAAATACTATTTTTCCGTACTTTAAATGGGGACGACCAAAACTGTTGAAGATTATGTGGAAAGTTCTGCCGTCACACTGTCCAAAATGCGCTTCAGTGTTACCAGTGCAAGGTTTGCTTGAAATGCGTTTTTGTCACAATTCGCATACGATTTCGGGTCGTAGGGTACCAACACTCCCAAATATTTTTCGACTTGGGATAATTCTAGAGAGGAGTTTCCTAGGTTGTAACTATAGTCTGCAACATGTCGCAGATGGACTACTTTGCACTTTGAAGTGTTGAAGGTAAGTCCGTTGTCGTCTGTCCAACATTGAAGTAGAGTCAGATCCTCCTGAAGAACTAGTATATCATTATGATTACGTATCTCTCTCCAAAGTTTCACATCATCAGCAAAAAGCAATAAGTCAGATGAAACTTGTTGAGGAAGATCGTTAATGTAAATCAGGAAGAGAAGAGGTCCTAGTATTGAGCCCTGGGGGACCCCACTAGGACATTCCATAGCCTGAGAGAGAGTGAAGTTAACCCTGACCTTAAAGTGTCGGTTTTCTAAATATGAAGAGAGCCAATCAATCAAAGGGGGTTTTATACCCAATCGTCCAAGCTTCTTGATAAGACATACGTGGTTGACCCTATCAAAAGCTTTTGAGAAGTCCAGGTAGATGACATCAACCTTCCCCTTGCGATCAAGGATGGTTGTCCATCTATCCACCGCAGTCAGCAGGTTGGTCATACAAGAATGACCTTTTCTGAAACCATGCTGTTGAGGTGAGAAGAACTTTGAGGATGATAAGTATTCTAGTATACCGTCGTATATTAGAGATTCCATAGTTTTAGAAGGTGTGGAGAGAAGGGCCACTGGTCGGTAGCTTGAGGGTTCACTGCTTCGACCGCCTTTGAAGATCGGTGTGATGTGAGCCAGCTTCCAAATTTCTGGTAGTTTGCCTCGGCTTAGCGAGTGTGAAAACATCACACTAAGTGGTGATACCAGGATTGAAGCTGCTTCCCTCAGTAGATCAGAATGAACCATATCCGAACCGAGAGAAGTGTCGTTTCTTATATGCTGCAGTTTACGGAGCACCAGGTCAGCGCTCAGGTCCACTTCGGAAAGTCCTGTAGAGGTGCAGGTAAAGCTTTCATCGGTATAGTTGATGTGAGTCGGCTGGAATGTCTGGGAGTATTGTTCAGCCAAAAGATTATCGGCATCACTGTCGTTATTGGTCGGACCATTAGTACCTAACAGTTGGGAAACTCTAGTTTTGCCTTGTCGAAGAGAAGCTGCGTAACGGAATAAGCTTTCCGGATTGGAAACAAATTTATCAATAAGCTTGGTCTGGTGCTGAAGCCTGTCTTCTCTTATTGCCTTTGAGCATATGTTCCTTATATGTTTGTATTGCCTGTATATGTCGTTATTGTCAGTTCGTTTATATTCGGCCGAACAGTGCCTTTTGCGGCTTAGCAAACGAAGAGTGCGGTTCTTGATGGTTGTAGGTTGTTTGAAGCTTTTCGGGACCATTTGAGGAATTGAATGCTCAGCAGCACATAAGAGCGTGTGCAGTAAGAAATCCCAATGAGCATCCACTTCAAGTTGAGTGTGAACATCTCAATACACCTGTTGTAGATAGTCGTGTAAAGCTAACACATTCAACCGTTTGAAATTCCAGCGCCTGTTGTTAGTGGGATATCTTAGCTCCGTTTTGCTGACAACACTGAAGGATTCTCCAGGGGAGTCAGGATTGAGAGGTCGTCGACTAGGAATTCTTCATTTGTGAATACCCAGTCTAAGCGCGACAGCGAAATTGATAAACAATTACAAAGACGGTAGAAAAAGATTATCAAAAAAGTGGGTCGTTTGAGCTATGTTACTCCATGGAGTATTTTTCGAGCCGGAGACACAGTTTCTTATTGAAAATGTTTGTTGATTATAAATATACTATTTGTCGGGACATGGTGTTCTAGTCGTTGACCTATTATAGCTTCTCTAATGTAAGGCCTTTATGAAATTACTTTGGTTTCATGACAGGCCCTAATAACTAGTACAGTGTCTGGTTGTAGGGTCAATTTATTTTCCCAATAACGTTTCTGCATTTATGGATTATTGTGGTCTTCACTACCCCGTTGTGTAGGTAACCAACATAAGTGGTCTGTTTGGATAGTCGAGGTCCAATGTAGTTGATCGGTACTGATGTGACCTCCAAACCTATATGGAAGTAACAATCTGTGATTATTGTCAAACGTGACCTGTCGTATAGTGACAAACAGATGAATTGACCTCCATATAATTCTGCACTTGAGCATCACATGTGTGCATATGTGTGTCCCTACACTAATGATCTTATCCAGTGTCATATTTTTCTTGCTCACGTTAATAACTATCCATTCTGAGGTATATTAGCCCCCGTTATGAGCGATATTTCCAGGATGTACGTTTTCTCTCCTCCATTTTGAGTCTTATCGTCTGCCTGTGCTGACAATAGTGTGAAATATTCGTTTCCAAGGCACTCTCGCATTTGATTTCGCTCATTCCTTTATTCAACAACGTAGTGAATTCGGTAAATATATATGAAGGACTTAAATTTTACTACTCTCTATAGAAATTAAGGTGACAGTGGGCACTATAGCTGACTCGGTGGTAGAAGGGAGCTCCTCAAAAATTCATTTTGAACCCTATCTTTAGGCCTCTTTGCTACAGTTTTGGAGACATATAATCCTATGGGTAGCAGAAAGGCAATATATTTTACTACGGAACGTATTATTAATGATACGGAATATTAATATATGATCAACTACCGTCTAGTTTATGACAACGTAATGATATTCTATTACATTATCGCGTGTCATATGAAAGTTTTAACGAACCTGACACTAAATTAGTTCTAGTGTTTGAAACGGGCTAAAGTATCTCACCATTTTTAGTAAGCCATTAACTGTCTGGTCAGATACAGTGTTTTACGCAGTGGCCTTACATAAGTGAGGCGTGGAATCCAGAGTTATCCACTTTAAGGCATATGAAGCCTTTAAAAAGTAACCATGTTATTCGAAAACCTTCAGTACTTCCTGCGCTTTAGTGCCTGATTTTTCGCGAGTAATAATCTTTGTTATCTGCGCCGTTGCTTCGCGACAATTCTTAGTCTTTTCTCCTTTGGTCATTCATCCTCCTGTTTTCAGCAAAATTGTTACCGGACACTTTTCTTCATTTTAGGTCCCAACGTTGTGTTGGCAACCAACTGGCGAAAGTAATCCACGTCTGCTCATTTTTTACGTATAAATAACTACTTTTGTTCTTACTTCGTTAGACAACATGAAATGGGAGACGGTAAAATTATCTGTTTCGGTTGGAACATTCATGCATGTAAACTTAAGAATAAATATATCGATGATATAAACGACTGAACTTGGGTCTCCGTAAAGTGGTGATTGAAGAAAAATATAGTGGTGGGATTTCAACGTCTTCCACTGCGCGTAGGCACTGACTTAAACAAATTGTTAACAAATATATTTTTCATTGTTTTTGGTCCATCATATACATTTAAAATCATTCGGGGGTAATTCAGTCTGCGAAACATTACACGACACTCGAACTCAGTACAAAAACAACGACCCACTCCCAGTAAGCCTCTTTCGCAGTAAATCTATGATCCAGTTTAAAAGCCATATTGATTACTTGCTCTAGGAAGCTAGTTCGTATTACCCCTAGATTAAAAATGCGATTACCGATGACTTACACAAATAATATTCATAATGTATTTGATTGACCATAAATCCATGTAGAACCTTTGGATTTTTCGCTAAAAGATTAAAATTTTACATAAGTTTGTATCATTATCTCTCAAAACATATAAGATATTTTAATCTTAATATTCAAGAATTTTTGTTTAAGAATAGATAAACTTTGTGTCAGGCTGAACCAGACACATTTACTGCTCAGATTTACTTTTCATTTTATTTTCATGCCTTAAAAACGACGTTCATAAACTGATATATGCAGCAATCGAACGAATCACCAGTAATCCGAATTGACCCGAAATTTCAACAAGACGAGAGCAGGAACTGGAACTCGAAGTATGCAGAATAAAAGTGTAGCACATTGTTATAACAGATTTGAACGAGACGCAAAATTTTTAACTGTACGGTAAAAGTATTTGTTCTTCTCCACACTTGCAACATGTTGACTGTTTGCCCATATGTCCGAAATTTACTATTGTTTTATTTGAAATTGAGTCAGACCTTGACTTCTCGATGTTCTGGTTTCAATTTTCTTCATTTATATGAATTATTGAAGGCATCATTATCAACAGGAAGATTATTAAGATTTAAATTGAAACTATCTCTCGCTCAAGTTCAGAATTATCTACAAGATTAGTTAGGGGATGATTAGAATAAAAATTGAAGTGATCTGCTGTGATAACTAAGAGCATTTGAATTATAGTATAAACTGGTAATCGCAGAAGCAACGCAATTTAATCAAGAAGTACTAGATGAGCACGAACGAATGCAATGTATTTGGAATTCGAAATCAAAACAGTCTTCAAGTACAAAGGAATTATCGGTTCATATAAACACCACATCCGCCACAGCTTAAACGAAGATTCAGATTTCTTCGATCGATCTTAACCCTTCTCTTTTGATTCACCACGTTTCTGTCCAATTGCTTAATAGATGTAGACTCTATACTATCTAGAATACACTAATTAGTACTAGAATTGGCAACCAAAATCGTAACAGACTCACCTGATCCCTTGAATTGCATACAATCATGTCGGTTGTGTAATGAAATCACTGATACTAGAATTTGAATCATAGACTTTCCATTATTATCCTCCCCCACGAAATGATGTTGGGCCCTTGTGTCTCAGCATTATGATCAAGTTGACGCTCCCGATTCGCATTATCTTCTTACATCCCACGCTCCGATTATTACATATGAGTATTTGGGGATAAACACTGCCACGTAATTTGAGGCATCCCATCACGTGACTTTGACTTGCATGAAAAATATGATAAGTAATATTTTTGCTATTCATATTAGAATACACACATCAATATTCATTGATCTGTGTAATTAACACATGTGATTCATCTAGGCTTGATTCACCTAAGAAACAATCAAATGGAAAGCATTCATCTGCCTCATACTCATTAGGATAATCTTGGACTCGATTTGGAGTCTTTGCCTGTGCAAACTTCATATCTGAGCAAACTGGTTCTCTGATCGCTTCGGAAAAACTTGCTATTCCCTGTGATTCACCGTATCACTGACTAGAGATTCTACTCAACATACACTGTTCGTGGGAATATCCAACATCTGATACACTAACATCAGAAATGTGACTAGAATTCGACTCATCCGGAACATATTTGTCACATCCACTAGGAATATCACTAGAGATAAATTCATTGTGAGGACCACTGACACTTGATATGATATCCGAATTAGATTTTTCTGAAATATTTCCCTAAAATTTATTAAGAGATTCATTAGAGAATAATGGATCATTAGGAAAATCAGCATCTACCAAAACTGAATCTGGTTTTTGATCATGATTTGACTCATTCTACATTTTATTCTCAAGGTTGTAAGAAATTTGATCAGAAATATGTGAATTATTACGAAAGGCCATATCTGGTACAATAACATGGGAAATCTGATAAGAAGTTGGTTGATTAGAAACTTTTGTCTCAAAATGATTTTGGGTTTCATTCAACTCTGGACTGCTATGTGACGTTATACCGCTTCTAGAAGTCTTGGATAAAGATAAGCGATTGTTGGGAACATCCAACTTAGTAGGATCACAATAGCAAATTTTAGTATTACTTTCAGAGAAATGAATCATGGTATCACAAACGGACTGAATGTGTCCAGTTTTACCACATTTAAAACATTCAGAATTACGAAATACACATGAATTACAAGGGTGAAACTTGCCACAGATCGGGCATTTACCAAACTTGCGCTCATCTCCGTGAACTGCTTCACAACTCAATGAATTGTTGTCTGAATAACCTTCATTACGTATTTGACTGCGACGACTTAGTGAAGTAGTGGAATTCCTAATGTTCTGGCGGGCCATTTCATTGAAGTTTTCCTGTCTACCGCATTTGAAATTTGTTTACCTTACATGATCCCGTAGTATTTGTTTGAGAGTTGCATAAGAAAGTGAAATCGGCTTACCTAGAAATATCAAAGTCTTTATTAAGCTGTATGCTTCTTTTCTGGTGAACGTAAGGAAATGAGCCCCAATATTAAAATCCTCAATATCTTCATTGGTCATAGCCCAGATTTTGAACCTTTCCATCTAATCCTCAAAAGCATTAAAATCTAAATTTATATCCAATCGTTCCATCACAAACTCCATTGCGACGCCAACGTGATGACTTGAAGTATTTAAATAATAGTATAAATTAGTAATCTCAGAAACAACGCAATTTAATCAAGAAGTATTAGATGAGCACGAACGAATGTATTGTATTTGGAATTCGAAATCAAAACAGTCTTCAAGTACAGAGGAATCGTTGGTTCAATATAAGCACCACATCTGCTTCATTATTCTTCACCTAGTTAATATATATGGTGTTAACTGACCGATCATTTGAATAAGTAATCCTTGCCACCTGACTATTTTTTTCTGGATCGTGATCCATGCAGGTGGTTGATGGTTGTTTACTCAAAAGAACTGTACTTCTGATTATGTTTTGTTGATTGAACGAGTTTGAAGCATGAGAAGTTTAACGAGTTTGACCGAAATGTTATGCAATGCGATTTTGAGGCAGGAAATTACGAATGAAGTTTTCCAGATTATCAGATTACCATTAGGTTAGACCATTACTTTTTAAAGATTGAACGACATTCTCTACTCAACGATTAAACTGGTGATGGTGTATATCTGTCAACAGATTATGGTGCTCACAATCAGTGAGATAGCTTTCGGACCCCTTTTCTGAGAAATGAGTTTCACTATCAGTCACTGGAACATTGGGTTTCTCTTCACGATTAAGTATATATTCTCATCAATCTTCGGGTAAGTTTTGTGCTAGGATCATTCGTCAGTGCTACCTCTGGCCATTTAATATATGAATCAATACCAACTGAAGGATAGTGTCAGTATGAAAATAGGTCACAGTAATCGAAATAAATACGTTTTTACAACTCATAAGATCCAGGCTATTGGCTTCGAGCAGACTTATTGTTCACTCAACATCAAGGGTTGTGTAGTGACGAACCACTATCACTATAGACCTTCTAATAATGCGAATATCAGTATAGTCGGAATTATTACCACATCTTGAAGGAACGATCAATATTCAGGATGCAATGACATTATCTCTAATTTCATCATACTCAGAAGACCTACGTTTGCACTCAATATCTCAAACTCTTTCCATCCCATTGATAGGAATTCGAAAATTCTCCAGAGTGTCTTTCACAAGTTCTGCTTTGTCAACTAGCAGTGGTTGAACCAACATACAATCATTTTTGTTCAATGGTCGTACAAAAAAAGAACGATGTTACAAAAAATCTGCATGTGGTATACTTTTGACCAATTCTACATTCGCTCTTCGGACCATCAGAGTGAATGTCGTATGTAGTGACGTAATTGCATTACAAGCAAATCTCAGGTTGTGGTAGTCAGCTGAAACACTGTCCAAACCATAGTTAAAACCCCTACTTGATTTCAGGAATTCCTACATTTACTGTTACTCAATTGTCTAGAAATCGAAATTACTGGCTACTCATTCTTCTGTAGAACCATAACCACCCCAAATGTAAACACATTTGTACTAAGGATAGAATTTACAGGTGGTGAGAATGGATTGAAGAGAACATCGATAATTGGGAAATACAAAACTTTTCACATTGTGTCCTTATGCCGCTCCAAAACAGACTATATGTTAGAAGGCAGGTTAAGAAGTGGAGATAACATTTGTGTTAATTTATAGGTTAGTGTAGAATAAGGCTGAATAACTTAGATCCATAACTGTAAGTGATGAAACTTGAATCAATGTAGCTAAGTCACTAATATTAGATTGAATTCCCTTGGCATCTACGGTACTGTCAATGTGTTTGTTGAGGCTAAGTTAAATCGGAAAAGCGATAGGTTTACAGAAACATTTGTGTCATAAAAGCGTCTAAACTACATCGTATCACTTTCATTATGCAACTCAATGTTGGCAAAGTGAATTGTGACTCCATTTCGATAAGATCCAACATCATAAGGAAAAGTAATAATCTGTCTTTTGAACCTTTGAATGTTGCAGACGCAACACTTAGAACGAACTGTATAAGATTTCATCTAAACAACCTGAACAGTGATTTAATAGTTGTCAGTTTACTCGAAACGCTTATGAAAATGGATTGGAGTACTTTTAGTTTTTAACTAAACATCATTCTGATGAATTAGTAAATCTGTCTTCGAATCATTTAACACAGTGCTACCATGACCAATAATGAATAAATGAAACGTGCCTGGGTCAGTCATTAGTTTTTACAGAGGCTGACGCTACATTTGCTGTCTTCGTCTGTATTTGTTCGTGTGTATGAGATAGGAGGGCCAGTTCACCTGGGAAGTCCAAATCATCTAATCGGTTCTGAGATGTCCGTTGTATTCCGTGCTTCCCCTCAGATGTCAAGGTTTTCATAATCCAGTCAATCACCAGAAGAAAGAGGAAGGGGAAGAGTAGACAGCCTTGTTTGAATCCGGCCTTTACTAGAAATGCATCTGTCAGCTGTCCTCCATACACGACTTTGCACTGTAGTCCGTCGTATGCGTTCCGTATAGTGTTGACAATCTTCTCAGGAACTCGATAGTGTCGAAGAAGTTTCTGTAATGTTCTCCTGTCCACACTATCAAACGTCTGCTCATAGTCAATGAATTCGATGTATGGTGACGAATTCCGCTCAACTGATTGTTCCACGATGATCTGTAGTGTCACAATTCGGTCTTTGCACGGCTGATCCTTATGGAATCCACACTATTGATCTCGAAGTTAGGCGTCTACTGAATAATTCATCCGGTTCAGCAACACTCTGTTGAAAATGTTTCCAGGTACTGACAATAGTGTGATGCCTCTGTAATTCTCATATTTGCTCAGATCTCCTTTCTCTGGGATCTACCAGTCTGTCAGTGGCACTTGTTCCTCCTCCCAAATCTTCCTGAATAGAAGGTGAAGCATGTTTACAGTTACTTCAATGTCTGACTTCAGTGCTTCAGCTGATATGTTGTCAGGTCCTGTCGCTTTCCCGCTCTTGATTGGTCTGATGGCCATCTTAACGTTTTCGATTGTTGATGGGGTGACAGATATAGGAAGGTCTGTGTGTTCCGCTTCGATGTCCGGTGAATTCAATGGGGCTGGTCTATTGAGCAGTTTCTCAAAGCATTCTGCCCATCTTTTCCTCTGTTCTTGAGTCTCAGTGACTGTCTTTCCTTCTTTGTCCTTGACTGGTCTCTCCGGTTTGCTATATCTCCCTGCCAGTTTCTTCGTTGTATCGTATAGTTGTTTCATATTCCCTTCTCTTGCAGCTTTTTCCGCTGTCGTTACTAGTTCGCCCATGTATTTCTGTTTGTCAGCTTTAATGCTCTGCTTCACGTCCTCGTTCGCCTCTGCGTATCCTTCATATCCTGTGTTGTCCACTCCGATTTTAGCATTTAGGTCTCCCATTGGGTAGCTAATCCCATGCCCAACCTTCCTGCTTTACACGGGCTTGGCACCGGCAGTAACTCTAGAAGAACTACAGGCGGAGTTCGCGTGATAATTCTTAAGTGTCCAAATATTCATATTATCCTCTCATGTCCCACATTCGTGGGTTGATTGACAATTTCACGAAGTCATTTGAACCTGTGTCCAACGCGGCGCTAGATATGGATTTGGAATGGTCTAGGGAAGGCATGAAGAATAATTTAAGCCATGGTTCTTGCACACATGCTGTGTGCTATCGAATATTCCGAACGTCTTAATTTGGAGTCCGTGAACAGCTGTCACCTGTCAATTTTCGTAATGTTTGTGCTTCTAGTATAGATTTTACCCCATTTAACTACAAGTCTGACGTGTTTGTTTTTCGATACACGGGTCAATTTCAACTTATGTGGTTATACGTACTAGTCTAGACCCAGGCAGTGGAATGCACTGTTTATCGAGTCAGAGACAGACGATTAACAGATTTTCTAAACAAAACTTGACTCTACGCTAGTGACCGAACATGTACAGAAATACAAAAACTTGTGTAAATCTCGTATACATCAGTTGTTTGCTTTCGACGTGAGTGTAATGAGTATGATTAGGTGTAACCTTATTTTTCCCCTACTTGTTGGAATTCTTTGAGAGCAAAATCGAATTCAGCCCATTTTCTGGAACTCCTGTTCAGTTTTATTCACTGAAACGCTTCGCTTACGTCAATAGATGTCTCTTTGTTGTGAAGCATTACAAACAGTGCCGCGTAATTATAAAACCAAGCAAACAGTTACTCATTGCAACAATCTTTTGCTAATTGAAGAAATTACTACCAACATTTAAGCTTTAAACTTACTGATTACATGACATGACATCTCTCTTTAAACTTTGCGTAAGACAGGGATTTACATAAAGTTTATGTATCTAGAATTATTAAGTTATTCTTGTTTACATCACGTCATTCTTCCGACCTTGTCGAGTTTTAAACAAAAGTGGTGAGGTTCAGTGAAGCCGGTCCTTTACGAGATCAGGTCACGAAACAACAATGGATCCAAGATGTCAACTACAAAACAGAGAAATTTAAGTAATTTTGTTCTCATTAAAACGAAACGTGGGTTACTTCAGGTGAATTTTTTTACCATGTCCTAACAAACTACCAGTAGTATAGAATCCAAACTAAGGTTTGGACTGAAAAATAAACGTCTAGGTAGTTTAGATGCGTGCTATTGCCCAGTTGAAGTCAAAACAAGGTGATTGGGTAAATGACGGTTCAAGATTTTATTTTTAATACTGATGTACATTATTACCTAAACAAATATTACCACTCAGTTATTCAACCAAAAATTGTCCACTCAACAAACTATCTAAATTACAATAAATAAACAAGTTCACAAGAGATGTAAGAAAATTACCGAGCGCACCAAAATAAATGTCACTCCATCCTTTCTGAGTAGATCACCTAAAGATTCGTTTGTAATATGAAGCGTTTCCAATTCTGGAAGACTGCTTCTATTCACAATCAAAAATGCACAATTCCAGTCAGTGTAAGCAACACAATCAAAGGAGGAGCAAATCAATATGGCTGCTTTCAAGACTAAGTACCAACTAAAACAACATAAATGAAGTTCAGGAAGAAACATGGAAACTCAGTGAAGGCGTAGGGAAAATAAAAACTATTATAAAATACAAATTTTTCCATCTCAAATGGAATCAGAAAGACTAACAAAATGCACGACAGGAGGAACCAGTAGGTATCAACTACAAGTGTATACATGGAGGGATTTTCACACACAAAACCTTCGAAATGGATCTTACAATTTGTGAGTCTTAATTTTGTTCTGATTCGCTCATAAAATACGGTCGATTGATAAGCTCATAACTTACTGCCCGAATATTAAGAGATTGAAGTTCTTGTTCAGTTACCAAAAGTTTATTTGTAAATTACGAGTGATTAATTTAGATATATTGTTGCAAAAATAATTATGACAAATCTCACAATTAACTTCCAAGATTTAGGTTCCAAAGAAAAAACTTCCAAACTACCGAACCACAGCAGTGTGAAACCGATATGTTCAAGGTCAAGGGTGTAAACGGACAAGCTCGAAAATATGGGTAAAACAAATATACTTAAAACAGTGGAATCAAAGATATTCAAGGTAACAACTGCCAATCACTTATATACTTTTATTTCCTGCTGTAACAAACTCGATCAATAAAACATTAGTTTGTAGTGGATGTCGAGTCGAAGACGGACTATGGTCACCACTACAATTCGTTTACGCACCCAAAAACGACTTGGTTCCTTTGATAGCTCGTAAATCAGAAGGCTTTATTAATCCAGATCAAGTATATTTATTGGCGATCTCGTGCTATAGAAATAATACCGAGACGTGCCAAAGAGTACAGGCAAAATGAGCAGTGCGTAAGCAAGATCGAACCAAACAAGGCGGAGAGCGAAACAAGAAGTGATACTGATACAGTTGAACAAATATAGTAAAGCAATCTCTGGTACAATTGGTTACAATAATAATAATTGTTTCTGTTATTCCAATCGTGTTCTTATCGAGACTGGCCGGTCACTACAGGAGCCCCTCGCTAGAAAGGGTTTACACTTTCGATACGTAGCGGTTTCGTTCGTGGGACTGATCGCGAAACGTGCAATTGTAGGACGAAGGCGTTGGCAGAACAGGAAGTGATCGTTGATCGTCGAGTTGCCACCAAAAGTCTTTGACGTAGAACGGTACCAGAAGGAACGTACTGTATTAATTGCTTGGATTAGCATGCCACACCAGAGTGGTTTGTATCCAGAATCTGAAGGTTGCGTTCGTAGATGTCCGGACCAGAAACGCTGCAGACGTAGGACGAAACCAGATTGAGCCAAGGAACCAGATGCGACCAGGATAACCATGTTCGGGACCAAATGTATACCATACGTATTTGGAGCCAGAGAGGTCGACTGAGTGCGTTGACTATAGCGTGGGTGATCAGGCCAGCTTTCGCCAGAGTTTACTGAAGTCGACGATACCGGAACAGCGATGGTCGAAGGCGTAGGCTCGGAGTAAACAAAAAAAATGAAAGAAAAAGAGAAAAGTGTAGCTTTCGTGTAGTATAGGGTTAGGGTCCTATACTGTATCCGTAGTTGGTTATGAGGTTAGTCGCGAAAGCGTACGGGTAAGCGTACTCGGCGACCGGAACGTGAGACGGTAGTCTCGTTCGAACCTCGTGAGCCTGCAATTTCATCCACAGTCAAGGGCGGTGTGGTCTGCAGGTCTGGACGTGAGACGGAAGTCTCGTCCGTAGACGGGGCAGATGACACGTGCTGTTGACTGGGACGTGAGAATGAGGTCTCAGGTGCATCTAGCGTGGGATCCAAAGTAGATGTAGCGATCCCGCTAGGAGCTTTGATGGGTCTGGCATTGGGTCTCGGCTTATCAGGTAGGGCACTGTCATCGACGTGTGCTGGCATGAGACGATCAATGCTGACTACTTTGACGCGGCCATGTCGATCAACTTTGAAGGTCTTTTCGTGACGGGAAATCACGTGAAAAGGTCCTTCGTAAGGCTGTTGTAGAGGTTTGCGTACCGAATCTACTCGTATGAAAACATGTGAACAGGTAGATAACTCTCGAGGGAGAGCGACCTGTCGATGTTGTATACGAGTTGACACCGGAGTCAGTGTTCGCATGAATGCAGACAGTCGTTGGACGTAGTCTGATTCGCCGAACTTAGTGCTGCTCCGTGGTGTGAAAAATTCCCCAGGCAGACGCAATGTCGTGCCGTAAACAAGTTCAGCGGCGGAACATTGGATATCTGCCTTTAGACTCGTTCTGATTCCCAGGAGGACGAGCGGTAGGGTTTCGTACCAATTGTTGTTTTCGTGTGCTCGAAGAGCACTTTTAAGTTGGCGATGAAACCGTTCAACTAAACCGTTTGATGCTGGATGGCAGGCGGTAGTGAGTATGCGTTCCGTACCAAGCAGTCGTGTTAGTGAGGAGAATAATGCGGACTCAAATTGTTTTCCTCGGTCAGTCGTGACGGTCGAGGGACAACCGTACATAGCTATCCATCGTTCTACGAAGCGGTGCGCGACTGTCTCCGCCGTAATAGACGTGATGGGAATAGCTTCGGGCCATCTTGTGAAACGATCAATGCACGTGAGTATGTGATCATATCCGTGCGATGGTGGTAATGGTCCTACAATGTTTATGTGAACGTGATCGAAGCGAGCATCAGGCGTAGCGAAAGTGCCAATAGGGGCAGCTACGTGCCTGTGCACTTTTGATCGTTGACATTGTAAGCATTGCTTTACCCACATACGGACATCTTTATTCATGGACGGCCAGACGTATCGTGCAGCGATGAGGCGTAGTGTGGCTGCGATACCAGGATGAGATAAACCATGAAGGGCATCAAAGACGAGACGGCGATAAGCGGAGGGTACGATGGGTCGAGGGAGGCCCGTAGAAGTATCGCATAGGATAGTACCTGAGCTAGTAGCTAGGGGTACTTCCCGGCACTGAAGGGACGTAGACTGTTGTGCTTCCGTGCATGAAGTATCGTTTGCTTGGGCGGCGGCCATAGCAGGTAGATCGAGCACTGGCAAAGTAACTGCATTCAGTTGGATACGTGATAAAGCATCAACAACACAGTTCGACTCGCCTTTGACGTGACGAAGGTCTGTCGTGAACTGAGAGATATAGTCTAAATGTCTGCACTCTCGTGGTGAGTAGCGGTCAGACTTGGTATGCAGAGCATACGTTAAGGGCTTATGGTCGGTGAATAGGATGAAATTACGACCTTCTACAGCGTGCCGGAAATGTTTGATGGCGCAGTAGGCTGCTAGCAGTTCGCGACCAAAAGCGCTATATCTCGTCTCCGTGGGAGTGAGGCGTCGTGAGAAAAATTCGAGGGGCTGCCAACTACCGGTGATATTCTGTTGCATAACGGCTCCTGTGGCGAAATCCGATGCATCAACCGCTATACTAAGCGTGGCTGATGGGTCAGGATGCACGAGAAGTGTGGCTTGAGCTAGGGCCGTTTTGATATCTGAAAATGCAGTACGTGCGGCGTCATTCCATTCCAGTTTGCGTGGATTACCGCGAAGTAAATCGGTTAACGGTCGTAACTGTTCTGCCGCGTGCGAAATGAAGCGTCGGTAGAAGTTGACCAAACCGAGAAGTGCCTTCAGTTCCTTGAGTGTGGACGGTACAGTGTACTCCATTATCGTACGTACTTTATCCTCACAAGGTAAAATACCCTCATGCTTAATGACATGACCTAAGAATTTTATTTCCTTCTTCCCGAGTTCACACTTGTCGGGGTTGACTATTATTCCATTATCCGAAAGGTGCTGGAATAGTAGCGTTAGATGTTGATAATGTTCATCTACGTTTGATGATGCGATTAGCAGGTCATCAATATAGACGTGAACAAAATCTAGGTCTCGTACAATGCTATCGACAAACCTTTGGAAAGTTTGAGCAGCATTCCGTAATCCAAATGGCATTCGTAGGAACTCAAATAAACCGAAAGGAGTCGTGATAGCAGTTTTCTCTATATCTTCAAGAGCGACTGGGATCCGGTGATATGCTCGTACCAGATCGATCTTGGAAAAAATTGTCGTGCCCTTGAGTGATGCCGTGAAGTCATGTATGTGGGGGATGGGACAGCTATCGAAACGTGTAGCTGCGTTTAACGCTCGGTAGTCTCCGCATGGTCTCCAACTAACCCCATCCTTTCTTCGAACCGTGTGGAGAGGTGAGGCCCAAGGACTGTGAGAAGGACGAATAATACCAGTAGCTAGTAAATTGTCAAACTCACGTTTAGCGAAAGCTAATTTGTCCGGTGCCAGTCGGCGAGGTCTTGTCGTGACTGGTGGTCCTCGAGTGACTATGTGGTGTACCACACGATTGGTCACCGATGGAGTCTCCTCGAGAGGTTTAGTTAATTTGGGGAATTTCTGAAATAAAGCGTGGAATAAATCGTCACGCGAATGAATTACACCTGTGATTCGGTACGCGTTTGTGTGGGCTTTAAAGCCCATAAAGTTGCTGTTCGACGAAGTATCAATTAGCTGCAGCCTACGTGAATCAACTAGCAATTCATAGTGCTGTAGGAAATCGATACCGAGTATAGCTGTGAGAACATCGGCAATGACGAACGTCCACAGATACTGTCGTCGGTTGCTCAGGTTGACCGTAAGTTGTCGTGTACCATAGGTGGGAATGATTGAGCCATTCGCAGCGCGTAGTCGAAGCATAGTGGCTTGAGACTTACTGTTACCGATAGGTACGACAGAAACTTGGGCACCTGTATCCACTAGATACCTAGCGTTAGTGCGATAATCGTGCACGTAAAATAAACGGCCAACCTGAGGTGAAGTGCCGGCGAGTACGGCCGCATTTACTCGCCGGCTCGGGAGTTTCCCACCTTGTATGAGCAGGGAGCTCGACAATGACGGGCACCGGCCTCGAAGGCACGGTGGAACCAGCACCAACTCGAACTCGCTTCCGAAACCGCCTTCTGGCGTGGCTTGGAAGATGCCCGCTTGGGGCGAGTCGTTACGGCTTTTCGAGATTGTGACCTGGGTCGGGGGACGTAGGGGGCTGGCACATTTGAGCGATCCCGGAAACTGAGACGAGTATGGATACGTCTGTCCCTATCCCCATGAGCAGAAGGTCGTCTAGCATCGAAATCCATGTTTGTACGAAAAGTAGAGGCAACAATATAGTTGTCTTTGACGCTAGCACGTGCTAGAATTTTGTCTGCTATGAGGGCCACCTTGTTGAGTGGGGTGTCCTCGAGCAGGGCCGTAAGAGTTGGTTGGATACTAGCTGATAATGCCTCGAGCCATAACTCTGACTATTTCGGAGTCGGCTGTCGAGTTTCCTGCAAGGGATTGCAGGCGCGTGAGGTGGTGGCTCGGCTTAGCATCACCCATAGGGTGACGTGCTAATAGAGTCCTCAATCGTTCCTCTCTTGATGGGAGGAAATGTCGAAGGATGGCATCCTTAAGACGGTCATAAACGTTTGGAACGTTCGGATTGAGGACAACCTCACCAACAGCAGTTAAGTGATCCCCGGGCAATGATTCCAAAGCATAGGCGTGCTTTTGCCTTTGGTTGGTTATGCGGCGGATCTCAAATTGAGATTCCAGTGCCGCGAACCAGACTTCTGGATCATGAGGGATGAAAGGAACCGGTCGAAAATTAATAGCCTGTACCTCGGAGTCTATAATATTTATACTATTCTTATCGTTATCCACCATAGTAAGTTGTCAAGATATTATATATTGAAAATACCAATACGAACATATGCAACAGAAGTGGATAGATACACAGACTCACCGAATTGATCTGGGTTGGAAAAATGGCCAAGTTTGAACTGTGTTCGATGAATTGCGTTACCAGTTTTGGTTCACCAGATATTGTGCGTGTTCCAAATAGGGTTCACCAGTTTGTAGTGAGTATTCCTAATAAGGCTCACCAGTTTGTAGTGGATGTCGAGTCGAAGACGGACTATGGTCACCACTACAATTCGTTTACGCACCCAAAAACGACTTGGTTCCTTTGATAGCTCGTAAATCAGAAGGCTTTATTAATCCAGATCAAGTATATTTATTGGCGATCTCGTGCTATAGAAATAATACCGAGACGTGCCAAAGAGTACAGGCAAAATGAGCAGTGCGTAAGCAAGATCGAACCAAACAAGGCGGAGAGCGAAACAAGAAGTGATACTGATACAGTTAAACAAATATAGTAAAGCAATCTCTGGTACAATTGGTTACAATAATAATAATTGTTTCTGTTATTCCAATCGTGTTCTTATCGAGACTGGCCGGTCACTACAAGTTCTTTTCACTGACGGATAGAATATCAAAAATCACAAACAGCCAGACATTAGTCAAAAATACACTTTCGGAAAATAAATGTGCCTCAAGGCTTAAAGCAGTACGCCTGAAGCCGTGTTCACTTATGTGATTTATAGGAGTTGAATCAAAACACAAAAGAATCCGAGTAATCATTTACCATCTACTGCCCTGGGAAGATACAGTTTTCCAGCGTATCTTATTAACATTCTCTTTCTCATCCTCAACTACACATGTTTTACTAATCCATCCTTTTTAGGTACCCTTGCATGCGTTGCACGCAATGGAGATTTATTTCCTTCGAAAAAATCAGATTATGTCAGCTTCTCTTATACTTGGCTCTAACTAAGTCCGTTTACATCTGGATTTTGATGAGAAAACATATTCTATGGACCAGTGCTTATAGAATACTCAAGCCAAAGAATCCGCTTATTTCTATCTTCTTAAATGACTGTTGTAGTGCCGCGATTCGTTAATCGTTTACTTCGATAACCGTTATAATTCTAATCTTAACGGTGCGTTAAATCAGAAGACAAAGGATAGCAGCAACTACAGTTTATTGTCAAATAACTCAGGTCAGAAAGCTAACAACACCTGAGCGAATATGAACGAGCGAGTGAGCGGCAAGCGAGAGAGCGAGTGAACAGGCGAATAAGCGAATGAAACGAACGAGGAGCAAGCGAGCGAATAGCAAGCAATTACACAGGCAATTTATAGTCACATTTAATAAGGGCACAACAAAGCAAAACAAAGGCTGATAATAGTATTTGCGTGCGTACATATATGGGGAGGAGTATGAGTCATCGAATGATATTTAAGTAGTCAACATTTCGGATAGAGCGTCATGTGCTCTAGTGGTATAGCAGTGCAAAGAATATGCAAATTGTTACTATCCAAATAACGATGTCTGTTAAGTAAGTTATGAAAAGGGCTTAACCAAAATTGGCTATAATCGAAATTGATTGTAGGATGGTTGCTATATATCTCCCCCCTGCAAACAAAGATATATGAAAAAATGTCTGTGTTTGCATAAAGTACAGTAAATTGAGTAGCGTAGTTACAATCATTTGAAAATATGGGCCTGTATAAAATTAGAATGAAGTTAATGTGCATTTAGTTCGTGCCCGTCCGTTAGGCTATACAAAATAGCTGTAAGATATAGAAGGAATATGGTATCGCTTCGAAAAAAAATTACACGTATGAGCGTAAAGGTACATAAGCTTTGTCGAGTTTAATAGCGTTTAACATAAGTTTAATAATCTATATGTATACAATGAAGAGGAAGAATTATGATTAATATTCAAAGTAGCAGAAAATTATCAGTAAAAGATTGTAGCGACATAGCGTTGCAGCCATCTTACTCTGCGACCAGATTTTGTTGTTATCGGAGTCTCTTCTTTTTGGTGCGTTAGCGTCGTTGACTCTTGAGACTCGTGTTTCGTCGGTGTGTTCGTCTTCGAGAGACTTGTACTTGTCGATTGAAATTCGCTGTCAATGAAAGCTGGTTTCACTCGATCGATGCTGATTACATCTGTCCTCCCAGCTTTTTCTACCGTAACTGTCTTATCTGTCTTCGTAATCACTCTGAATGGACCTTCATAGTTCGGTTGCAGAGGTGGTTGTATATTGTCTCTTCTGATGAATACGTGCGTGCTATTATGTAGTTGCTGAGGTACGAATACTCGTCGTTGTTGTAGTCTGGGAAGTGCTATTTTTAAATCGTTCATGTGTTTCTTCAGGCGTTGTACGTAGTTGGCTACATCAGTCGGAACACTTTTACCTGAAGCGAAAAATTCTCCGGGTAAACGTAAAGTAGTTCCATATACCAACTCGGCTGGACAACATCCCATATCCTGTTTAATTATTGTTCTTAAACCTAACATGACTAAAGGAAGCTTATTAGCCCAATCGTTATTGACAATGACAGATGTAAGGGATGCTTTCAACTGCCTATGTAGGCGTTCAACCATTCCGTTTGCCATTGGATGGTAGGATGTCGTTCATATACGTTTAATTCCGAGGAGTTCTGTAAGCTGCTGGAAGAGTCGACTTTCGAATTGAGCTCCTCTATCGGTCGTGATAATTGCCGGTATACCATAGTAAGAAATCCAATTTTCGATAAGGGCTTTGGCTACGGATTCGGCTGAGGTGTCTTTTATTGGTACCGCTACAGGCCATCGGGTAAACCTATCGATGCATGTAAAAATATAGTTGTACCCGTTCGAAACTGGCAGTGGTCCCACGATATCGATGTGAATATGTTCGAATCGAGTGTCTGGCTGTGAAAACGAACCCATTGGCGAACTAGTATGACGATGTACTTTGGCTTTTTGACATTTCATGCATGTTTGTGTCCAATTACGTACATCGCGATTCATTTTCGTCCATACGAAACGCTCACTGATTAATTTCATCGTGGCTTTTATTCCCGGGTGCGATAGGTTATGGATACTTCCGAATACTTTCCGTCGTAATGGTTTAGGAATGAATGGGCGAGGTCGGCCTGTCGACATGTCACATATTACTTTCGCGTTGCCGAACTTAACATCTTCGAATAATAATGACGTCGTGTCATCGAATCTTAGCTTGTTTAGTTCGATGTCTGTCTCTTGTAACTTCGCGAGACCGTGATAATCAATTCCATTTGTAATAATCACGTTTATCGTTGTTCTGGACAACGCATCTGCCACTTCGTTATTATTACCTTCAATATACTGTATGCTATATGTAAATTGGGAAATAAATTCTAATTGTCGAATTTCCCTCGGCGAATAGTTATCCTGTTTGGCGTTTAATGCTTTCGTGAGGGGTTTATGGTCTGTATAGACTGTGAAAATGGTACCCTCTATCATATGTCGGAAATGTTTAATTGTCAAGTAAATCACTAATAGTTCTCTTCCGAACGTACTGTACCTCGTTTGTGTAGGATTTAATCTCTTCGAGAAAAATGAAATCGGTTCCCATGTACCGTTTACTAACTGCTGCAGTACAGCTCCTACTGCTATGTTCGATGCGTCCGTCATGACGGCTAGCGGCGCTTCGCTCTTTCGTCGAACTAATATCATTTTCTCGTGTAGTGCTCGCTTAGCGTTCTCAAAAGCCTGTATGGCCTCTGTCGATAGACGGAATGTCCGGGTATTTCCTCGCAAAGCGTCCGTTAATGGCTGTAGTATTGTTGCGCGGTTTGGAATAAATCGCCTATAATAGTTTATTAGTCCCAAGAATCGTCGTAACTTTTTTTGTGACTCGGGCAATGGATAATTACGAATAGCAGCAACTTCTGCTGGGACTGGCATAATACCTCGAGAATTTATCATATGACCTAAGAATTGCAATGATTTCTTTCCAAATTCACATTTCTCCACGTTAATAGTGACGCCATATTCTTGAAGTCTCATGAATAACTGTCGTAGATGTTGTAGGTGTTCTTCCACAGTAGCGCTAGCTACTAATATATCATCGATATATGCGTATACCCCTGTCAAACCTCTAACAACCTGATCAATAAATCGCTGAAAAGTTTGAGCTGCATTAGTTAGTCCAAATGGCATTCGCAAAAACTCAAATAAACCAAATGGAGTGATTACAGCCGTTTTCGGTACATCTTCTGGGGCCACTGGAATGTGGTAGTATGCCCGAACAAGATCAATTTTCGAAAAGATCGTGGCACCTTCCATTTCGGTAGTGATGTCGTGGATATGTGGCACTGGGTATCTATCTGCTATCGTTTGCTTGTTAAGGGCTCTATAATCTCCACATGGTCTGATTTCTCCATTCTTTTTGGGAACCATATGTAACGGAGATGCCCATGGACTATTAGATGGCCTTATGATACCAAGTTTCATTAGTTTTTCGAATTCTCGTTTCGCAATGTTTAACCTTTTTGGGTCCAACCTTCGCGCTCTTACTCGAGTCGGTGGACCTTTCATGACGATATGATGCTGTACTGTATGTTTAAGATCTTTGTTGTCGTATGATGACCTCGTTAAATCGGCGAACTTATTTAGAAGTGACTTATATTGCTCGTTCTTATCTTTCGACACTACTAAATTCATAGGTACATGATCGGTGGTCACTCCTCTTATGACTACTGAGCGTTCTCCATTCACTAGTTGGTTTCGTCGAGAATCTACTAATAGGTCAAAATTCTTTAAGAAATCGATACCAATCATGGGTACGGAAACAGCGATCACAAATTCCCAGCGAAGTGAAATGTTACGGCCGAAATTCAAGGTTAGTTTTCGCTTGCCATATGTCTTTATGTCGGATCTGTTCGCTGCTTTAAGAGTTAGCGCAGTATCGATATTTTGTTTTTCGTTGCTCAATGGGGGGACGACGCTTATCTCTGCCCCAGTGTCTACTAAAAATTGCGCGCCCGTTACTCTGTCCTGAACATAAAATAAACGATTGCTCCTGGGAGCTGCGTTGATCGTCGTAGTCGTTACTGAGAATCTTTGGGATCGTTTAAATTTGCATGGAGACCTGCATTTTCGAGCTCTGTAGCCAAATGTTTGATGGTACCAGCATATAGCAGGATCTGGTAGTCTTTAGAAAATGATCGGTTTCTATTTCTTGATCTGCTGCGCGACCAACTTCTTGTCCTGTCGTTGTGATTTAGAGTCGTTAGTTTGTGGCATAGCGCATTAATTTCCTTTTGCAAGGCCTCGATTCTTTCGTCAACTGTGGAGTTGAGTGTTTGTGGAGTCGCGTGTCTCGTTCTCTCGTAAATCTTATTGGCTATTTTAGCGATGTTGTCTATGTCTACATCGCTATCTCCAACAGCGAGGATCTGCTGTACGTTCGGTGGGAGTCGTTGCAACCATAAGTGGTAAAATATATTTTTATCCACATTTCTGTCTCCAATTACGTTGCTCATATGCGTTTTTAACTGCGAAGGCGTTCTATCTCCGATTTGAACTTCACTGAGCAATTGCTCGACAGCTTGCCGGTCGTTTAACGAGAGAGCTTTTATTACTGCCTGTTTCAACACGTCGTACGGATTTACTGCATCCGGCTTAGTTAGGACCTCTCGTACCTTGACTGCTACTTCATCTGGAAGTAGTGAGCTTGCAAAGCCGAACTTATGTCGCTGTAAAATAATACGATTGGCTACGAAGTAATTTTCAAGTCTAACAAACCAGAGTTGAGGATCAGTAACATTAAGAGATGAAATAGTAACATTAATAACTCCCACGGATGGTGACTGTGAAAGATCGATTGTTTCGTTATTTAAAGACATTACTAATAATAATAACAATAAATTAAATAGTATGCGAATATAACGTAATTGTCACTGAGAGAAATGAATCGATGAAAAAAATGATAACAACAAATGGTACAATATATAAAATGGAACAGACTTACTAAATTGCACCAATATATCAATTATTCGTGAATAATCGTTATTTATTATGAATATTATCGTTAAGTTCAATAATGTTTGTGGGATAATGTACGTGCGATTAAAATTGTGATATAATAAATCCACAATTATGATTATAATCCAGATAATAATTCGAATAGAAACAGAGTACTTTTAATTTTCGAAATGAAATTATCTCGTCGAAAATTGTTTTATGTTCGCTCGGCGAGGCATCCAATTCTGTAGTGCCGCGATTCGTTAATCGTTTACTTCGATAACCGTTATAATTCTAATCTTAACGGTGCGTTAAATCAGAAGACAAAGGATAGCAGCAACTACAGTTTATTGTCAAATAACTCAGGTCAGAAAGCTAACAACACCTGAGCGAATATGAACGAGCGAGTGAGCGGCAAGCGAGAGAGCGAGTGAACAGGCGAATAAGCGAATGAAACGAACGAGGAGCAAGCGAGCGAATAGCAAGCAATTACACAGGCAATTTATAGTCACATTTAATAAGGGCACAACAAAGCAAAACAAAGGCTGATAATAGTATTTGCGTGCGTACATATATGGGGAGGAGTATGAGTCATCGAATGATATTTAAGTAGTCAACATTTCGGATAGAGCGTCATGTGCTCTAGTGGTATAGCAGTGCAAAGAATATGCAAATTGTTACTATCCAAATAACGATGTCTGTTAAGTAAGTTATGAAAAGGGCTTAACCAAAATTGGCTATAATCGAAATTGATTGTAGGATGGTTGCTATACTGTTACTTGATTGATTACCACTGGATCCTCTTGTGTTCTCTCTCAATAGCAACAACTTGGGCAGTGTTATAACCTCGAGATCATTCAGTTTGTTTGTAACAATGAACTGAGGTAGATTATTAGCAACATTTCCAGCCCCTGTAACGAGAAATTCAAGGAGCTCATCTGTTATTGGTTGTTCATTTATGATGCACTTGATAGCTTACAAAGATAACAATTATTAGTCGGTTAAATGTTAATGCCTTCTCAGAGCCTTTATACATGTAGTGGGCGTTGAATCGTAATTGTCTACGATCAATACTACAGGAAGACTAGGTGACAGGTATTAGGTTGGATCCCTCCGTAAGCCAAAAACCAGAAGGCAGTTGACGGTTGTAATAAGATACAGTTGTTGGCGATTTCGTGGTATCGAAAGAATACCGATATCGTGCCAAAGTTTACAAGTGGAACCACTGAGCGTACGCTAGTTCGTGCATAGTCACAGACAACTGAAGAAACTGTTTTTTTTGATACACTTAAACAAACAGATACAGCAAAGCAATCACTGGTACAACTGGTTATATGATTGTTTCCATTTTATCAATCGTGTTCTCTTCATAAAAGTAGGTCACTACACATGTAACACCTTCATAATCGAAGGACACTAACACAATCAAATCAGAAGTCAGAAATGAAGGGTTTCGAATATATATTTGGGAAGCTATCGATATGTCTAGAAACGTTTGATCTAAGCTGGCTAGTTCTAACAAGGCATGCGTAGAACCGCGCGCCCACTCATGACCTGGTGGGCTGTATATTCGAGCACCTTCAGATATGGTGTGTCAAGCAAGAATAAAAAAGTAGTCAGCATCAATGTCAAGCACTGACAGAACCATTTATTTTGGGAATTTATTCACCGCTACAAATACTTCCAGTTCTTGTTATAACAAATACTGATTCCAAAATGGTCTGGAACTTCAACAAGATACGAGAAAGAACTGAGATTTGAAGTGTTCAGGTGGACGTTGTAGTGTTTTGTAACATTAGGTTGAAACGAGCCATAAAATATTTAATTGTACGGCAAATGCACCAGATAATCAAAAGATCAAGACATTCACCATATCACTTTAAACTGTTGCTGCTTAAACTCTTCTTCTACTGTCAAGTCTTGGTACAATGATGATTTGTTTTAGATGTTGTAGTACATATAATACTGCTTTTCATTACTCTCTTTCACAAACATAGTGAATGAAACACTGAAACAAAATTTTAAATGCCAACTTAGTATTCTTTTAAATATTATAACACCAGTTAAAATGTTTTGAAAATTGTGTAAACGGTACTGAAACATGTGTATAACTGCATTTGTGATAAAAACTGAAATGTCTTCATCACAACACTTATGTATACATAAGTTGTTTATGGATAATGATAATCATGACGATAAATCCTAAACCTTTGTGTTTGTGCACGTCTTTGCAAACTGTGCAGCGCGGAAAAATTGAGGAGATATCATCATTATATATCATATTGCTCATAATCCTTCCTTTATTAAACTGCTGAGTCATTTTAGTACTTGATCACACTTAAGAAATCATTTATCTAGGACAGAAAAAGAATGCATTCACGCAAAAAGCGGCGCAAATGTCTTCGTGCTCACAATCATTGGGCCATAAAATTTTAACATAGATGTTTGTGAATGCACCACCTTCAGAGTCTAACAAACGAAAGCTCAACACTTACTGCAGTCCCGTAGTTGCTGTAGTTAATTACTCCATGTGTTGCTGTAACATAAGTTCCCCCACTAAAAAACGATTTGTTTTATTAATCACTTCTGTAAGAGACATAACAAGGAAGAGACCTTATATCTATCTCTTACCATAAAGACTGAAATTGCAAAGGATAAATTGTTCTCATAAACCATAAACGGGATTTATTTGATGCTGAACAAAAAACTGCGAATATTGCGTTGATAGAAAAATAGTCATCTTGGGCTGCTGTTGGCTATCGTTTACCTTGATGAGACTCGATAAACTGTTCAAAACTCAATGGTCCGCTTTCCACTAACACTAGTTTCATCGAAATCTCCTTCCTAACTCTGAACTATTGGTCTCGTAGTCCACTCCAAACAACTATTTTGTGATACTTTAAACGACTTTCCATATAGCGGTACTCTTGATTCCTGAATGATGTTTTTGTTTGCCTGTACTGCAGTACAGCTAACAATTGGAGGGTGAACAGTGATAACTCTGAAGACATGACACATTAGACACATCCTAAAATAATGGGAAAGTAAACCACAACAAAACTGGCTACAACTGTATAATTGTAATATTTTGAAGAGAGATTATGTATTTAAACAGTGTTTAGTGTTTAGTACATCAAGACAGGGCACCTGGCTTGCTGCTCTATGTACTCTACTATATTCAGTATAAGCCTTATAGATTTATTGTGCTGGCGGTTTTATATATAATCTAAGGTGTATTTGAATTTTGTGGATAGTTTGGTATTGTCTTCCTAAATTTTGCTGATCTTCCATATCTAAAATCCGTTTCCTGGGTAATTTGTGTCTATGATCCTGCTTTTAATGTTTCCAAGGGCCATTATCTTTGGCACATGGTAAAACATATCTATATTACAAATAACACTGAGTTCGACAGCCAAAAACTAGATTGATCTTGTTGAGCATAATGATAAAGAATTATACATAATCCATCATGATTGTTAGTGTCTGAGTAAGTGTTCCATATTATAAATCTACGCTATACAGGTTGTAAAGAGGATGGCTGATACTTAGTTTGTATGAATATAAACATAACGGTCCATGCTTGTAAAACATTTGTCATCCATTAAATTCTGTCAGAAACAGCCCAGGGAGTACATTTTATGGAGTTTAATTGATAAAACTCATTAAATTAGAAAGCATCTTGTAGTCTGCTTTATTTTAAAATAATATAAGCAGAAATATTTGCCAGGAAGAAAAAAATATCTGGATTCACGTCATTTTACATTAAACTTATGAATTTACATGTCTTATTGAATGGTCACTGATTTATTCCACTGAGATTTGAGTTTTTTGAATAGACTAATATAATTTTTCACCTTTTCCTTTTCATTAATATATATATAAGGCGAATAATGATGTTAAATTAATTCTGAGAAAGAATTCTGAAGTATCAAAGCAATGTGTATTATTAAATGTCGATACTGTGAGCTGAAAAACTGTCATTAAGTTTTCCCTTTCTTATTAGTTGTGAGTTTTTGTAGATTTATGTAACTAACGGTTGACCTTATATTTGTTCTCTGATAAAGTAAGTAATCTAGTTAAAAAAGTTATTGGTCTCAACGTTTGAAAGTGAAGTTAATTTAAAAAAAAACACGATTTACCATAAAAAGGCTATCAGTAAACTATGAGTATGTATTTTGTTTTAATATAGAAATATAAATATACCAATGCTTTATAGAGGTACCAGTGTGATTTTATAATATGTGATGTTCTTGTTGACCTTTTTAATTATTATAAAGCAATCACATCATTTAAATTCTAAGTTACTTAAATACTAAATGAATTCAAACTTCACCCCATTGCACAAGCAAGTGGCTATCAGGACTCAGTAGCTGAGTGGATAACGTGATGGCGTTTGAAGTGAAAGGTACTGGGTTCGAGCCCCAGAGTAAACATCAACTCTGAGATGTAGGTACATTCAGCTGACGGGTCTCAAATAGGACGAAACGCGCGTCCTGGATTTCACTGCTAGCCACTATCCATCTTTGCTTACAACAACGTTACTTGTTTTAACTATTGACTAGAGTTATTTGAAATTAATGACATTTTACCAGATAAAGAATCGTGATATACATATTTACTTTAGTGTATTAACAATTTCACTACTTGCTGAGATTATGACTTGAAGAAAGATAAAATTGATGAATAAATAATAAGACTATCGAAAAAGATTAAGTTTTCGTTTTTCAAGGAAATGTGATATTTCGAAATATTTATGTGGAAATTCAACAATTTTTTAAGTAAATCATACAACTATATTTGTTTATTTAGTAAACTATTAGTCTATACAAGATTCTTATTTGAATTCCTGATAAGTTGTTGTACATGAAAATGAAGTTGTCGTATTTCATTAATATACTGGAAGGCCGTTCAGTGCTTCCAGGTCTCAACTATAAAAAGTTTTATCCACAAAATCCCTTTCTGGTATACTACTAGTTTTATGATATGTGGATAAATGAACAGTCACTGTATAATAGTAAGATTAAAAATACCTTATTAATATAGGACTTTCTGTGGAAATTGAATAGATTATTTGTATTAAGTTTCATGTAGTAATTGTTAATGAATTTACTTTTTTGTACCTGATGATTACTTCCAGCATGATATTTAAAAGTAACAGTTAAGATTGTAAACATTTCAGTTTTCGACTGCCTAGTTAAAACAAATCATTATGGATTCAGGCACTTGTAATCCATTAAATACAATTATGACTCACATCCTTTCATTGCTATTACCAGTTCCTGTGCGAATAAAACGACTAAAACCCTGAATCAAAGACATCAGATTCAATGTCTTTTTCAATCTTGACCACCACATATCCATTAAGTTCATGATCATCATAAATGTAAGAATTTATATCCTCATGTTTATCATTTTTTCACAAGTTACATTAGTCTGATTTGATCATTTTGTCCTTTTATATTGAAGCACTAAATCTTGGGCCAATGTATTGCATTGCACCTAAAATGATTTTCATTAATTTTATTCATTAAAAAATCTATTGAACAACTAACAGGCTTACTAGTTACCCATTACTTCAATTATGTTTTCGAAAACTAGTTGACAAATAACTTCTCAGAAATTATGATTTATGATAGCAGAGTTTAACCTTACTTATGTATTCGTTAATTAGGAAATTCCATGTTAATAAATACACTTAAAAGAATGAACAGAACAAATAAAAAGGAACTCTCACGCCTCACCTTGTAATCATCTTCAACCTTGCTTAACCATTTTCTAGTTGATTAATAAGTCAATGCTACTATGATGGTTGAATATTTGTATATATACGACATTCTCAATTGTCCAACTCATTTTCAGTCAGCTGAATAATATTTTCTTTTTCCCATAACATTTCACTTGAACTTCAATATCAGTTTCACGGATAAATTGTCGACTTACATACCTCAGCAGTTTCACAATTTCATCAAGTTATTGAGTCCATCTTAATAAGAATATCTCTGATCCCTTTTCAAATCCATACTTCATATTCATCATCATCATATTCATACTTCATATTCATTTCAAATCGATATTTTTAATACGTATAAGTAAATTGCTTCATAAAACGTTCCTTAATATATAATCATTTGTCACAATGATTTCTCATTATGATTATTTTATCCCTGTCTTCATGAAGTTCAGTCTTTTCTAGAGTCCTCAAAAACGTTCATATTTTTTTCATGAATATCCCTTCAGGGTGATTAAAAATTGTTACAGATTATTTCTTTCCTTCACATTTACTTCTTAGTCTTGAATAGACTTCGAAATTCATGCCTGTAAAGCACATAGATTAACTAAGCGTTCATTCATTCATGTTGTTTGCTACTTGTGAAAAACATAGACGAGGCAAAATATACAACTTTTAGTTTGTAAGTATTATTATAGTGATATTGATTAAAAGGGTCATTTTGAACTATTTATAAGAGTGTTACATTATATGGTGATTGAAGATAGTCGACAGATAACTCTACACTTAGGTTTCCTGCGATTAGCCACTGATCAAAACGTGTGCCTTATTTATAAGGAAATGATGGTTTCTGACAAAAGTTCACATAAAGATAAAGCAAATCTTCAATGAGTTTTGTCGTAAATTATTTATCTTTCAGTATTCAACTAACGCAGTGCACTAAACCTTTGGGATTTTATTACATTCAAGTAAGAAATAAAGCATAGTAACTATTTGATTAAAATATGTTATTTTAAGTTTATTTTAATCATTTACATTGAAATAGATAAATGAATTATCTTTTGATAAACATTTGAAGGTGAAATTTTTCTGTTTCATAATCTGAATTTACCAATGATTGATGAAAATTCCCTCTTCAAATTTCCTTTTATACTAAGTAATATGATAAATTCCATCTTTTTTTATTGGGGGGGGGGAAGAATTCTGTTATATATCAACTAATTGGAGACAATAATGTTGATCTAGTTTTATGTTAACATAAATATCCATTAGTAATAAATTATTAAGAGTGATCGTGTCCATAAAAAAATTAAGAACTTCGATCATATGCATGTACTAGTTTCTTATTAATAATTAGAATGATTGAAATGATTTTTGTCAGGTGTTATCAGTAAATTTCATTATTATTATTTTTAAGTTAATTACTTATTAGGGAGTTACATTATTTGCTCCAATAAGGTATATTAACTGTGTTTTTTTCAGATTACTGATAAACGTTTGATAAACGTCTGATAACGTGAAATTATTTTTTGTTTCAGTTTTCGCACTTATAAACAAATCATTTGCTTAAAATATTCGACTCAGGCTAGTTTATAAACTGACATTTGTATGAATTACCGGTTACTTACGATATATTATAAACAACTAATAACACATTCAAGTGTTAGTATATTTCCTCTAATTCTAGACATATGGAGGAACAAAATAATGAATTCAGTTTTATCAACTATCTTCTAGCTATTTTATAATCAACCGCAGTTTATTGAATTTTAATCGTTCTTCAATAATACTCAATCATTATTTTCTGTCAATGTTGTATTCAAATCTAATAGTTCTTCAAAGAATTATCAATAGAACTGTCTGAATCAAAAGGAGACTAATACAATCCACAAAAATAAAATAAAAAAAATAATAACTAAATTACTATTCTTTTATTAAATAAAATTTATAACATTCTTATTCCCAAATGAATTATACATTGAAGAAATATTATTGGTGGAAAATTTTTGGGATAAGTACTACTCTTAACCAATTATAATTTATTATTTATTACAAACTTTCAAAATGATTATTTATCATTTAACTGGTTAGAAATTATTATTGTTATTATTAGTTTTTTTATTTATTCATTATAATACAATGTATTATTCAATTTTATAGATTTAAACATTGACATCATTATATAACATCATTCAATAAGGCATAGAAACTATTCATAGTAACACTCAATAATAATAATAGTATGTCTTCAAGTATAATACACAATTTGTTTAATCACCAAGTCCCGGTTCGATACACGTTTTTTAAAATTTGAAATTAACATTAAAAATCAATAATATGAATGAATCAATAATACAAAATAATCAATCAATATATTCAATTTATAATCAAAATAATAATAATAATACAATAAATGATATACAATTAATTTTACAATGGAGTTTAACTAATCTTTCAACCAAAAATACATCACAACAAATTTATTATTTTTTTAATAATTATGTGAATACATTATTAAAAAATCCTTATAAAAGAGTATTATTATCATTGTATATAATAATATTAATATTTGGTACATTTATTAATTTATTATTAATATATACAATTAAAAAATTACGTAATCCAAAATCATTAGCTAATAGAAGAATGTTATTAATACGTGTATTATGTGATTTAGCATTAGCATGGTTTGGTGTACCATATACAGCCTATACAGCTGTATATAAAAATTGGTTATTAGGCAATATAATGTGTAAAATTTCAGCATTTCTTATTTATTTTATTGTTGCATTAAATAATTTTCTACTTGTTGCTATATGTTTAAATCGTAGTGTAGGTATTAGTCAAAATGGCAAACATTTAACTGATCCAACAGTTAGTGTACCATGTCGAGTAAAATGTTTATTAGTTGCAGCTGGATTATTAGCATTGATTATTGCATTTCCTGGTGGAATTGTTAGTGAACAAGTACAGATTAAATTACCTGAAACAATGAAAATATATTTTGATTTAAATACAGATATATCTGAAATGATACCTATGATATGCATGTGAGTTAACCATTATATAATATTCTTTAATGTGTATTCATGTTGTTAAAGAATTGGAATTATTTTATAGTATAACTTTATAGTTTGAATGTTGTGATTGATGAAATTACATAAAACCTATGATTTACTACTTCATTACTTTCTTAAATTTAAAATTCGGGAAACGTTTATTTAGGACAATGATTTACGGATAATCGTGACTTTGTTTTTCTGATATTCTCGAAATAAGCTTTGATGAATCCCGTATAAAGTCAGTCTCTGGGAGTTTATAACACTGAAATAAACGAACTGGAAACTGAGTAACAAAATGATTTATATTTTTTGTTTATATTCGTAATACATGAAGAAACGTAAAATCTATGCTTAACTTATGAAACTCATGGTAGTTTCACACAATCAGCTAGAATCTAATGATTACTTTTGTAACTTCCTAGCTTTATTAAATAAATTACAGGTGTTCTGTAGTTACGTAATCAGTGCGTAACATAACCTTTTGAAGTTTGACTCATCGTTAGTATGAATGATGAAATCAGAAAATTCCGATGTATAATGTATAAATACTAATCATATTAACTAACAGCCCTTTCTGATTTTAAATAGCATATCAAGAATCCTTACCCACGCTATTAGAGGAGTGGGTTGTCAAGGCGATTGTATGGCTTATATGTTGTTCATTTACTTTTCTTGAAACAATTATAACAAGTCAAACGTCTTTTTTAAAATATCTTCAGATGTACTAGTGAACTAAGTTAGCTATAAAATAGACTAATGATTTTCTATTACTAATTACTGTTTTTTGATGTCCTTTGATGAAGTGGAAATTATTTTTTCTTACTCATGTAGTTAGTTGAGAATAGACGATTGGTATGTGGTTCTGGACTTTGGTCTCGAACTTGTTGACAATCATTACGGAAGCGTGTTTGAAATTTTAGGAGAATTCTAATAACCCATGAGGTTCGAATAATTAAGATTATTGTGACTCTAAATATAAGAGGATTTAGTCGAAAGGAAATTGTTCGACAAAAAACAAATTTCAATCTTAATAATATTTCTACACTTTAAAAAGTTTTAAAACCCATGTACCCTTAGTATTATTAGATTTTCCGTAAGTGTTCCACTAACGTAATATAAGAACTAATTTTATCAATATGTAAGAATCATATTTATATTTATGATATAAATTTCATGTAGTTTATTGCTTTTTATACATAAAAACATACTTTACACTCTCCAAACTATGTAATCAATTTACTTACCTTAATTAAATTGATGCTCTTTCCTTCATGTATGTATGTATGTATCTATGGAAATCAACATGTATTCTATATTATGGACATCAATAAATTTTTTAAAAATAACATGATCACCTGACGTGACATCACAAATATCTTTAAGATGTTGTTATATCTAGTCTAAAATATTAATTTGAATTGTCAGCCAAAAAAATTTTTTAGGTTTATATACATAGATAACTATTCTCACTAAAGACAGAATGTTCTGACTTAGTTTAATGGGAAACCTTTTTGAAAAAACAATATCGACTAGGAAACCTTATTTAAAGGACTTAATATGTCAGAATATCTAGTATTTTGTGAGAAAATTATAGGCATTCTACTAGATATCATAAATTATCTCTAAATAAAGAAGTTAGTGAACTTTATTACTACATGTGTTTACAGTTTTTATGACATTGATAGGTAATTCTCATACCTAATTAATTGACTCGTGTAATGTATGTCTATTTTATGATATAAAGGTAAGAAAGTTGCTAGGACTAAGCAAAGGAGAAAAGTTAGAAATAACAAAGTATGATTATTTCTGAAATAAAGCTCTTTTCTGGTGAAACTGTTTAGGGGTGTACGCTTGGTAAAGTATTAAATACATTAAAAAGGTATGGTGATCGCATTCAACGATGTGTTTAAACGGGTGAATTAACCTGTAAAATTTACTCATAAAATTAGTGATTGGTCATCTTAGCTTTTAAAGACGATGAACTGTAGACTTGCAATCGGTAACATATAAAAACGTCATTGTTTAATGATTATGGGTCAAAATTTTTAAAATGGACCGTTATAATCAGATGAATCAACGATTCTTCATCGGTGTCTCACCGTACAATTATTGAAATCGTGTTGGAAATTGAGGAGATACACATACTTCTTTGATAAATTTATCAGTTACTTCGTCTGAGAAGTGAGCAGCATGATAGCTATGAGTTTCTGATCTGGATTCAAATAATTACACTATGTTACTTAACATATTCTTAAGTTCGACTGTAAAATATAGGGTAACGGTGTTCATGTATGTTTGCATATAATACTTAAAACTTTCCCCACACTGTGGATTTTGAAGTAGAAAGTATTGATAGTGTTATTATTATAAAAATATAGTACATTATTTAATACTGGGTTCCAACGCGTCAGTTGTTACTAAATTAAAATATCTTATTCTGCGTGGTGACTCAGTAAAATGAGTAAACACCTATTAATATTATTTTAGGTGTATTAGTTCTGTCAAGACTGTTTTATTTTGTAGGTGGTATTGGTCACGGACTAATCTTATTTAATAGACCATTGAAAACTAACGAAAACTGGTCAGTTATTTCTGCCTATTATTGAACTCTAGGATTGTGGTCCTAAAGCCCTATCAGGGATTGAACTCAGAGGTGTTAGATATGTCTGCATTGAAACACTTGTTGTGCTATGATGCAATCTGATATAAGTTGAGTACGTATACCAATGGATTTTGACTCAAATATTTAGATAGTTAAATGTTTGCCCAATGAAGTGAAGGTCTACATTTGAGCCTCAGAAGGATTCGGGATAAGAATTTCGTTAATTCTCATGCTATGATGACAAAGCTTTGATGAATACCTCCTACATGTTGATAATGGCTATAAATAATATTATTTAGGCTCAATTAGCTAAAAGTATGTGAACTGATAAAGAGCTGGAAAGTGATGTTATTAAGTAATTCCTGCGTTATAAGGTTAAAGAAATACTGATGTATTTTTCTTTTAGAAAACAGACTACGTTTGAACATATGATTGTACTAGAGGCCAGCTAAGTCGTAATCATTATTATAAATTTAAAATGTCCTCACGTGATGTCATTGATGAACTCCATTATGCCTTCCGAGTGAAGGTATTTCAAGTTCCACTCCAACATCTTGGAGGGCTTGTAGAAGGTTCATTCCAGTTTGGATGAAAACATATTGTGTCAGACTGGTAAAGCAACAATAAGGAGTTCATGTTTTTCATGACTAATTATGAAACAAACACGTCTAAACAAGACATTGATAAATTGACATTTCATTTAAGGCATACTATGGTAACATTTCCATCATATTTAATCAATACCAATATGCAACTAACTTATTGAAACTTTCGAACAAGATACAAATTAATATTCAGTTTAGCATTGAAGATCATTTTTGTTTTCTTAATGTCAGTGATAGATCAATAAGATGACAATTTTCGTTTTCTTAATGTCAGTGATAGCGCAGAAAAGACGTAACACAGTTACAACTATTTAAAGAGTTTATATCCGAACGGCTCTGTCAGAGATAGTATAGGAAAAAAATTTCTTTGGAACAATTTGATAAAGCCGGTCTTATTGCATTATATATATTTTGATCAAATAGTAAGAGAATGTACAATCATATTGAATCAAGATATCATTACTTTATTCTTTGTCTTTATTCTATACTTATCCTGATAAAAATAACAGATGAAGATAAACCCACTATCCTATTTTGCCTATTTATCAGCAATAGCTTTTTTTCAGTATATTTGATTAAGTTAATACTTTATGTAAATATGAATAAGTTAAAAAGTACTATTAATTAACAAGAATCTTGTATTCAATAAACGTAATCCATATGTCATCTGGTTAACTCAATTTTATTTAGAAGCAGTGATTTGAGACCAGTTAAAACTCAGTTATGATTTGAGATTTATCTACACTCTACAATTGCTCATTACAAATAAAATAAAACTTTTTTTCACATGATTAACTGACCATTTAAATAACGGTTTATCATTTTAAGTATAGCAAATAATAATAATAAACATCGTTATATATATACTTATAATCCAAATTTGTAGAAGTAAATCTTTATTGACTGAGGTGGTTGAGATATATATCAAATATCCTCAACCATTGCTTATCTCGAAGTGCATTATTTGCTAGTTCAAGAGTGAAAGAGATGGATAAAAATAAATGAGTGGCTTTATTCTATAAAGTCAATAACGATTTAAAATGATCCTTATTGTTTGAGATCTAGGTGATAATTGTGACCATTAGTTGCAGACATCAATTAATAGAGTTTAGAATCACTGATAATCGAACAGATGTATTCATTCTTTGTTTTCTATTAAATTAAATTGTGTCAATAAAATATAATCAACCTAGTAGAAATGAGTCAAATATTATAACGAGATAATTGAATAATAAAACAGAAAGAAGACAAATGATAATTGGTACAATGATAAAGAAAAGTATTGACTAAAACGTGTTATTTTGTTAGTGATTAAATTATATTGTTCATAAGATTTTTAAGGGTGACTTAAAAAGTGTATATAAGCACCAATTTTAACATAAACACTTTTAATATATTTTTCAACTTGTTCACTTAGTAAAAAATCAGACAGTCATCAAAGAAAAAAAAAGAAAAAAGAAAAGACTGATAGAAACTAACACTGAAATAAACACTGACAGACTCAAAGTTAATAAGAACCAATCAACATCGAGGTGCACAGGACAAGCTGTGAATCACATGTGGAGAAATGCAAACACTTCACTTCTACCCGAAATTTGTGCTGATGATGTCGTTCAGAATGACGACGAAAGCTCCACGACTAAACCATCCAGCTCAGAGAACAAAACTTCATCAAAATAACACTGATTATTATTTTTCATTATTTATTTTGAACTGAAAGAGGTGGACTAATGGTGTTGATTGCATTGCATTCATTGAGTTTAATTGTTTAATCTCTAAGTTTTTGTTATTGTTCTAAGCATTCTCAATACTTACTATATATAAAAGTCAAGTCAACTTACAGTAATAATAGAATATGATAAACAAAATCATTTAACAACTTACTACATTGAAAATATGCAATCTTTGAAATCATTGAATTTTGAACGAAGCAGAAAATCCACTATCACAAAATGTATGAATTAATAAACAAACTTGACCGAATAAAATAAATGATCAAGTATATTATAATGAAACTGATTTTATACAAATAAAGGTAACATGACTATAATACATCATTACTCACTAGTTTAAATGCATTTTAATGTTTGAGATAGCTTGTGTTCTTAAGATAAGCATGATATTTTCACTTCGTAAGAAAATTTATTTATTTACTTGAATTAAAAAGAAAAGATTGACTAGTGTGTGTGTGTGTGTTAAGAAAGTAAACATTAGTTAAATTAATTGATGGATTCATTTTCGTAATAAGTTTAAATAGAGGATGTATAAATGTATACTTATCGAACTTAAATCCATGTTACTAGATGTGAAGCAGCTTTAAACAGTTCAATTAAAGTGTATTAACTTTAGATTTAAAATTCCCATCAATAACTACACTAAACTCAAGTATTAAGTCAAATAATTGATATAGGTATGATTATAAGCTTATTAGTAGTGCTAGATATAGAGTGAATAAGCTTCTGAAGCAACCACTTGGCGAATCTACTTATTTTTTTGTAAACGATATCTATGGTATACATATTTATGATATCATAAACACTATAACAAACTCATTGATAAAGAATAACAAGTTTACCAATTAAAAGTAGTAAGAATTAAAGATCCAGTACACAAGGATGAATAACAAAGTCATGTTTATGAAATCAAATTTAAAGATTGTAGTGCTACATATATAGGTGAGGCATCAAGATAACTGAATGTGACGTTGAAAAACACAAACTGTGCCTATATCATATTCCTAAAAACTCAAATTATATTAAAAAAACTCGAAATCAAATCAGCGGTAGCATTACACTCAATAGAATCAGGTCATACAATTGATTTCAGTTGCACGAGAATTGTTCAATAAATTTTTAATTCTTACGAAGAAAGACTAACAGAAGAAGCCCTACATATATGGGCAAATCCAAATAGTATTAATAGGATAGATGAAATACAACTAGCTGTCTCATGGTAACTAATAATTAATAAGTAAACCTGAACTCCTTATTCCCTTGAATCTATCACTTATTATCTGAATAGCATCAATTAAATGTAACTGTTCAAATCAGTTAAACAATTAACGGGAACGATAAAAATAACACAAACATTCATTCCTTCATTTTTATTTTGTTTATTTATCTCCATTTTATGCATGCTGTGACATATTTCGTTCATATCACATATAAAATTGTGTGTTTTAAAAATTCAGAGGCGATAAATAGTGAATGAAATTTTTCCTCACACCTCAGATCCACTTACGAATATACACAATCTGTTATCCTCACATACTACATATCACACCACATGTCTTATAAACACTATAATATATACCTACTTTGAACATTGTTAACGTGATTAGATGTCCTGTTTAGTTTACAGTTAATCAGAGAACCATGTACTTATATATATTCGATAATTTTGATGTTTGATTATATTTCCTCAAAAAAGATTGGACCAGATTGCCAGGTGAAACGTTGAATTTACTTCAAGTGCATTCGCTGAGATTTTACAAATAAATTCTTTCTCCTTAATGTCTCACACCAACTCAGTGCCCAAGTACTGTGAATTATTATCTCTAGAAAAGATGCTTATGAAGGAGTTCAGACTTTGACGAATGAAGGATGACTTCAAATTTATATCTTAGTAATGATATTAACTTTGATTTTACTAAGTTTAAGTAAATAGTTTACATTACTACACCACTACGTTGACACTTAATAAATTGTTAAGTTCAGAAGAGGTTTTTGTGGACATTTCAGTATTTTCAACAGACTTGGTTGAACTCTACTAGTCACTGTTGTAGAGATATTAACTCACTGAAGACAATTAGCGAACGGTTGCTCAACTTCGTGGGTCAGTTGAAGTTAGACATTAACAACGTTGGATGCCGGCTCAGTGGTCTATCGGTTACGTGCTCCAGCGCGAAGCTGGTAGGTCCTGGGTTCGAATCTCGTGGGTGCGGGATCGTGGATGTGAACTGCTGGAGAGTCCCACAATAGGACGAAACGGCCGTCCAGTGCTTCCAGGTTTTCGATGGTGGTCTAGCTTCAATTGACTCATGATCTCAACTATGAAAATTGTTAAGTGCTGATTGCAGTTATATTCACTAAGGGATTATGTTTCATGAATTCTATTATGTTTAATAGACATCCATTTACTAAACTTTTCCTTATTTCATTCACAATATTTCATAATGACTCCATTTTTTTAAAAAAAAGATGAAATGATTATTCATAAATAAACGCAATCAATTATCATCAAAGAAATAAGTAATTTGAAAATAAAAACCAAACAACAATATCACGTGTAAGTAAACAAGGTTCTACAAGTTTGATATAACCATTTTCCTATTCAAGTTATTCACTAGATCTAATTGTCAAATTTGAGTTTTTGATAATATCAAAATTATGAATGTTAAATGATTGTGAAAAACTAAAAAACGTTCATTTGATTTCAAATTAATAAGAAATTTGTAGGAATTAATCTGTTTAAAAAGAACGTTAGATAATCATTTGACTTTAGATAGGTAACTGCTGAAAACTAGGTAAGATTGAATATTTCTTTTTCGTACTAGTATGAAATTCTCAAACCTAATCCCAAAAAATAAAATCAAAGCTTAAAGGCTTTTCAAACTATATATTTCTTTGATGATTTTGATTATTTTCCTGAAGAAGTCCAGACAAATTAGCTGGACGAAACATTGGGATTATTTAAATTTCAATCGCTGAGACTATTTCGAATATAATTTTTCACATATAATGACTTCTCTATACTCAGCGCCCAATTTTTGTCAAGCTATTCGTTCTAACCTTGACGAATATTCGTATAAATGTGTTACCTTTATTTCATCGAATTTGGAACATAATGTTTAACTCTTTAAATCAAGTCATTTAGAATTGACCATAGAGTTGAATTCAGTTCATGATATAAATAGAAAATGCTCAGTCGTTATTTCCAAATAGTGAATTTGCACAGGTTTAATTTTACAGGAACTGAAAAACGACGACAAGCAAGTTGAGTAAGTAAAATAACCTGTTACAGTTTTCTACTTCATGATTAAAACATATTGAATATTGTGAGAAGTTATTTTTCAATAAATTATCTTTGTTTATAACACTATAAACAATCATTACAAATGAATCTTTAGCTTTTTTTGTTAAATTAATTTATCTAACCAGTCGATTAAGGCTAAGCAAACTGTCTTCAGTTTCATATTTGATCTAATTTGTAAGATACAACGTTTTTACGACATTTAAACCGATGCAACCAAGGAAAATATAAAGCTTCATACATTTTAACAGTACATGAAATCTAAAATTTAAATTAGGTGATAAAATTTAAACCATTACCTAGACTAAAGCAAATCCACTTGGTATTGTTTGGTTGAATCTTCCCATTGATATTTAGGACTGCAACTGATCACCCCATTGCACAAGCAAGTGGCCATCAGGCTCAGTAGCTTAGTGGATAACGTGATGGCGTTTGAAGCGAACGATATTGAGTTCGTGTCCTAGAATGAACATCAACTCTGAGATGCAGGCACATTCAGCTGCCGAGTCCCAAATAGGACGAAACGCTCTTTCTGGATTCTACTGCTAGCCACTATCCATCTTTGCTCATCAAGCAAATGGCTTATTAAATTTACTGATTGTTTTGGTCACCTAAAAAACAACATTTGGGATACTTCACATAAGTTGAATGATAATAAACTTCATATATAATCTATTTATCAATATTATTTCCGTTAATAAAAAGGAATATTATTAAGTTTAGTACAAACAGATATTCCTGTGTAAAAATCAAATAGAAGCCAGTAAATAGTATGAAACTAAAAGTATTAAAAATAAACATATAGTCAATGCTTTTGACACTGGAAAATATTGACTCAAATGAATTGACGTTATTTATATGCAGTTTATTATTATTACTGGTTAAGATGGAAATATGTCCTGGAAAACAATACTAAGTCCAATGAAGTGAAAATAATTTTATCTGGTTCACTTGGATTTTAATAAATGTGAAACTAATGCACTTTAAAACTATCTACATTTAAGATGTACATTTGATTTGTTTTTATTATTTGTTATTAAATTATCAAACAAGGCTAGTTGTAACAAAAGTCTGTTAGTTTTACTCGTATATGACAATCGTTTTGTGTCAGATAACTCATTTTGCAGACAAAATTATAATAAAATATTGGTGAAAGATTAAGTGATTCTGGGATCCTCTCGATTGCTTCATGCTAAACATGATTTAATAATTAAAAATGAAAAAATGCATTATGCTAACGACCATTTACTTAGTCCGAATCTTTATTCCCTGTTTTAGTAGGCTCTAATATTGTTTTCTAAAGCAATAGTGAAATCCTCTCAGTTAAGCCATTCGACTTAAAGTATGCTATGCTATCAGAACCATATGTTATGTCTAAACAAACGTAAATATTAGGATTAAAGACCAGCAGTTACAGTTTAAATGAAATAATTATAACATATAGTGAGCTAACCTATAAATTGCTGCTAGGTGAGAAAATATCGAATAGTTATTGAAATATTTTGCATTTTTATGTAATCCTATTATTTTAACAAGTTACTTTCCCCCTTTACTGCAATTAATAGACCTGGCGTTACCGAGTTCATGAAGACTACATACTGCAGTATGATTTTAAATCTTCATACTTATCAGAGAAGTATTACCCCATTTAAAAGTGAATGTAATATTAGTATTTGCGTAGAAGTAAGCTTCTGTTAAATTCTGAAAGACAAAAAGAAACTTATTTGTAGAATAGTTTATTAATTCATATAATAACAGAAGGGGTTTTGTGGATATTATAGTAATTTTAATAGTTAAGATCATGAGTCAATTGAAGTTAGACCACCATAAAAAACCTGGAAGCTCTGGACGGCCGTTTCGTCCTATTGTGAGACTCCTCAGCAGCGCGCATCCACGATCTCGCCTCGCGAGATTTGAACTCAGGACCTATCGGTCTCACGCGCGAACGCTTAACCTTTAAACCACTGAGCCAGCATCCTCGATTCGAATCCACAGAGGTGAAATCTTGTGTGCGCACAGCTGAAGAGTCCAACTATGGGACGAAACGGCCGTCCAGTAATTCTTACAACTTAGAAAACTATGTATTTTTATCGTTAAAATTAAGAAAATGCTCCAAATGTAGATAGAGAAATAATGTTTATTTGTTTTTCATACACATTCCAAACGCTTGTGTTCTTCACTACACCTAATTTACATTAAAGATGATAATATTTTAGGCAAGTAATAATTATTTTAAATTAAACTAAATAAGTTTTTAGTGGTTTTTACTTTCATCATCTGTTTTTGAAATTTGAAAAAAGCGTAGGAGCATACAAATACCAAAAATAATAATAAGAATAATAAAAGCATGATTTAGGAGATATTTACACAAGCTTTAAATAATTTAAAATATTCATTATGAAATAAAAGCTAGAAGCGATATACAGGACTACAGTAATAAAGTACAATTCTGGATCAGTTGACTTAATACTTTGTTCTAACACAGGAAAGTAAAGTAAACTCGTGAAATGTGGTGACTACTTACAAAACTTTCTAATGTTTTATTTTGTAATGGTTTGAATTATCTAGTTATTAATATTTTGAATGAGATTTCACCCGTCTTGGTCGAAATATCTTCATTTTTATGTTTATATTGAGGTTACCTACATAGTATACAGTCAATATGTCATCAACGGGATAATCCACATCATTACAAATTAGATTAAAAATCGTGTCCGTTGCATATTGAGTGACTATCTGGACTCAGTAGCTAAGTAAATAACGCGTTTGCCATTCGAAACAAAAGTCACAAGGCTAGAATCCTGGAGTGAAAATCAAATCTGAGATCCATGGACATACAGTCAGTGGGTCTTAAATAGAAAGAATAGCTTTTCCTGAATTCTATAGTTAGTCACACTCCATCTATTCAACATAAAATCACCCATGATATTATGCATAGTCATTATTTAGTTCATTCAAACCCCAAAAGGTTCTAAACTTATGTTGTAAGTCAATAATGTATGGAGTCATTCAGGTCGAATACCTAGATATTGAAGTAGACATTACTAATCCAATGTACAACAATTTTATCTGATATAACAAAGCCTGTTTAATATTTTTAAGTTGAAGCTGATTAATTTACTTTTATAGATTTGATCACTTTCTGTGAACAGTCAGTATACTCTGTGATATGATTTTAACCAGTATTATTACCCTCTCTCTCATTCTACAGTCATTTGATTAAAAGAATCGATTATACTCACGTATCAGAATGACCTGTCATCATAAACACAGTACTTGATAATTAATGGTAATTCTTATGGTCACAAAACGTGAATAGAATCTACCTATCCCAAAAAATCATCTTATATCCTAGCTCATAACAAAACACTCTTCAAAACTGTGGATATATACCGGTCAATAGCATAGGTGGAAGACAAATTTGGGTAAAATAGATTTCTTACAATTTTTCAAAAATTGCTAATGATGCTTTGTGGGACCTGTTTGAGTAGTATGATGAAACTATTTATTAGAATCCCTAATTTATATGACATTATCATTTTGTAGAATTTTTGTTAATTTTATTAAAATTCATATCATATGATGGAGGATTGTGGATATTGTAGTAATTTTTAATAGTTGAATTCATGAGTCGCTCAGTGAAAACGTCGAAGCACTGGACTGTCGCTTTGACCTAGCATGAGACTCCTCAGCAGTGCACATTACGACCCCACTCATGGAACTTATATCCAGGACCTTAGTTCTCTCACTTAAACTCCTAACCTCCAGACCACTGGTCCGACATCCAACGGTGTACATGTCGTGGATGAGCACCGCTTAGAAGTCCTATACTAAGACGAAACGGCCTTTCATCACTTCTAGGTTTCCGACGGTGGTCTAGCTTAGATTGACTCACAAATCCAACTATTAAAAATTATATCATAGAATATAAAGACGTTTTGCTGAATCACTTCATTCCTTATCCATTGTTCATACAGCCAAGTAGTCACCTATTGCATCAAAAATAAATTAACATTTTAGACGACATTTCTCACTTTTTGTAAAATCTGTTTTTCTATTGAGTATAATTCCGTTATCAGAAAGCGTATTATTTTCTCATAATGTTTACCCCAGTCTTTAAAAATAGTTATTCTTTTAAATTTACTAAAATGTTAGTTACATGTCGTTTCATTCTAAGCTCTGTATGGATTGTTGAATTTTGGCAATAATAATAATAATCGTCAGTAATACAATGAGTAATAAGCAGATTCATAATAGACAACTTTCAAAGTGTTTTAATGATTCAATATTTCAATCTCTTCAAAAAATCTAGATTTTTATAGATTTAATTTAGCCCGACATATATAACATGTCTTCTTCAGTAATCCGCACGAAAGGTCAACTTTTCAAAGAAAATAATTCAAAGAAACAGATCAAGAGCAACAAGGTTTACAGAATAAAATGAATTCATTATTCTATTTCACAGTTTCCCATCGACTTCATGCAACCTAAAATTACAATTAATAATATAATAATAATTATTATAACTATAATTATTATATAATATAATTATTAACAAATGTTTATCATACTTTAGTTTATAAAGTTTAGATAAATGTTCGAAATGTAACTAAAACCATAGTGATAAGAAGAATAAGGATACAAAGTGTATGAATAAACAGAGTTAAAATCGATGTGTATTTATGTGCTGGGAAGTTTTTATTCACAGGTTGTGTAAGGGTAATAAAATTAGTAAATAATTGGGTAATCGCCCAACATGATAAAATAAATATGTGGACGTCAATCAGACTATGTAAGAGATGAATATCATCACATGCAAGAATAATAAAAATAAAAAGTTTGGGGATATGCTTGAAAAAAAGATTAAAACTAACAAGGGTTATCAGACAAATATCTAGTCATTATCGCATGGAAAGGCTAATCAAACATTCATTCTGTATATAAAAGTCAGGTAGGAGATCGCCTCAGCAAAACGGAGTAAGATTGATGTTTTTTGTCTGTTGATTATTTTGAGCGCATCAATTGCGTTCACTTCATGTCCACTATCGAGAAAATATTGGTATTGAAACCAGACGAAATTCAAACTTAGCCAACACTGAATTCACCTAATACTGTAATTTATTAACATTTAAACGACAACAACGTTGCTTCCTTGTTAAAAGGAAAATACTGTCTTATATAGCGTGAAAGATCTCTTGCAGATTCATCATATCAATTGTTGTTAGTCATTCTGTCATAATAGTCAACAAAAAGTCTAGTACGAATGTGTATCAGTCCAAACTGCTATCTTCTTCGGTACGATATAATGAAATCAGCAAGACATATAGCTTAAAGTCTAAAATTGTGGTATAATCACTGTCATAGATTTTTGTTTTATTCGTTTCCGATTGTTCCAACTTTATTAAACAAGGTGTTTGTTAATCTACGACCTATCAAAATTTTCCATTTAGCTAGGTTGTTGATTAACACTTTCTGTTTACGTAAGAATTGGACTATACATTGAATGAATTAGTTATGTGTCACAAGCCAATCACTCTTATACAGTCACATTGTTAAACTTAATATAATTTTTTGGAAGATATGGGACAGTTTCTCTTTTCGAATTTACTAAATTAATTGTATGATATAATCAAATGCTTTGTTCCTTGACAATGAATAAATACAATAAGTTTACCCATGTATTTCAAGTGTCTTCTGTTACTGAACTTAATAACCTACAGGATATAGATAAGATTTCATGTAATTTGAACGAGTTAAAACTATGAATAGATGATATAGTTACTTGCTCACAGTAATGAACATTCTACATTCTCAATGATTTGCAGGTTATTCTAAAATAATTCTCAAAAACTTTTTTTATTTTGATGGTCCGACACAATGAATAATAAATCTTATTGCTAAACCTGTCTTCTTACCACAGAATTTATAATAGATAATAATATTATGTTAATTGAAGATTAGTGTTCGGAATTTTGTATAAATACATTTTTAGAACATAAAATATATTTTGTGTATATATTTAGCTGAGATTTTCGACGATAAACAAATAGGACTTACTATTTTCAAATTGTAAAATATGATGAGTGACAAGAATCAGTATCTACAAAAGGAAACCTGATAGTGAGTGGCACACGAACGCATATCCGTATAGAATATTGGGAAGGCAACACTCATTATCACCAAGGATATAAATTTTATAAAAATGATATCATTTACAAAAAATGACATCGATCATTACCGCTAAACATTAAAATGTGAGTAACACACCAAGCGTACCTGATGCCTTCCTCAAACGTCTTCCTGAAAGAAGGAACAGAAGTTAATTAATTCCGTGTATATTAAATATAGATATCTTCACAAGTATTAAGTGTTCATTTATTTAATACATTCTATGCACAAATCTGAACATCAATTCTTTACTTAATGAGCAAACACTCCGGCACGATAAACGCAATTTAGTCACTAAATATTGACATAATGTTAAAAAATAATAGATTTGGAATATCTCAATGAGTAGAAAAATTCAATTTTTTGACGTTTCGTGACTTAGTGTAAGCCACTTTTTCAGAGAATAAGAAAAGAAGTGGCCTACACTAAGTCACGAAACGTCAGAAAATCGAATTTTTCTACTCATTGGGATATTACAAATATATTATATTTTTTTAGAACAATCTACCCAATACTTAATTTATTCGAAATTATGAATTCAAACCTTAGTAATGCTACCTACAAACTCATGTCTTTTACAAAAACCTTAATAACCGAAACAATTCATGAGTCAATATTGATTCTAATCCCATATATATAAATTAACCATTTCATAGTTTTTGTATTAAAGACATCAAAAGATGATCAAAAATATATTCTGCATACAATTTAGTCAATAGTATATGTATATATTTCCACTCTAACAAACAAATAGTCTACTATCAAGCAACTATCATAAATTTAGAACAATCCTTATTTATTCAAATAACTTTTTTTTAACCACATAAGAAATTCATTCACATTTAACATAAACCGAAACAATAATCACCATGACTCTAAAAGAAATTTATATTCTTTTTATAATCATCAACTAAGAATAAAATGGTCTACCACATGATCATACATGTTTCTTTTTTTTAAAAATTCCTTTTAAAAATTTTTCAAGTTATTAAAAATAAAAGTTAAATAACAAAAGGAAAATAAAAAAATCATTCGTTATTATGTTTAAATATTTTTATAAGTTAATGAGTACTTGAAATGGTTGATTTGTTACCAAGATACTATTCATGAGAAAGAAAAAAGAGAAGGAATTATTTATTTTAATTTTAGTAAAATAATTGAACAAATAGTTTTAATGAAGTGGTTGACGTTTACTTATTCAAATATTAAAGTATTTTATTAAAATTCGATTTTATGAAAATTTCTTTATTTAGCTTTATAAAGATATGAACATTTGGTGTGGTTATTAATAAAATGAGGCAATATTTATCTTATTATGTTTTATTACTGTGTTAAACAATGTTCGATCGTGGTACTGATACATAAGTTTCCTATACTCAAGTTCAACTGCCTACCTCCATGAAAAAGAAGCTTTATTGATCAAAACGAATCGACAGATATATATATATATATATATATATATGACAATTACTGTTTGATAAAAAGTTATTGCAAAATATTTTTAAACAAAAATTGTCATCAAACTGTCAAGACTATCCGTTTGGCTTTGTTACGACACAGACATCACTTAATAAACTAGTCACTAGGTGTATATTGATAATTGTTAAGTAGCTTCTCAACCAGATTACCCCTTAAATTCAAATAGATGTATTCACATGTTGAAGGACAAAGACGGTGGTATTTAAGCTAAATAACAACTATTTTACATGAAAACTCATTGGGATCTTTCAAGTTGTTTTAAAACTTAAATTGGTAATTATCTGAAACTCTCGTAGTGCATTCCGATATTTATACATGCCTAAATCATTCTTGTTGGAGAATCTTTTCAAATTCGTATGTCAATGAAATAGGTGGAATTAGTTTTTCGCTAATTTTTGCCATTTTAATAAAACCCATAATTGTTTGACTAAATATTAGCTTTACAGTGGACTATATACAGTTGTACTCGTAACCCTCTAGATGTTGATGATGGCCAATTTGTTATCAGACATATTATTAGCTTTCTATATTATTAACCAGCCAGTATGTTTGATTAACGTACAATTTACACTGGCAAAGTCCACCAGGGAGAAGCCCAAGCCGTACTTCATTGAGGTCCTCCAGGGGTAGTGGAGCTTAGTTCAACTAACTAACTTGAGCAGCTAGGTGGAGATTGAGTTCACTTCCTACTCTGATAAAACTGATGGAAATTGGACTAATTTCCTATCATGTCGTAATTAGGGAGTACCTGAAGGGCTTGAGGTAATATTATCCAGAACTGGATAAACAAATTATCCCTTTCAGTGCCTGGCTGGATTATCCAGAGGACAGTCTATTCAGTCTGAAGTGAACCACAGTCATTAACTGTGTCACAACCAGTACAAAAGGCCAACACTCAACCTGTTTGTGTTATGTGCATGACCTTTAATCCAATGGTCTGAGGACAATTGCTTCTTGCGTTTCCTACTGCCATTGAGCTCCAGTCTATTGCAACAAAATCGAGTTGCATTCATACCTATATGTGTACTACAGAGTGTATTGCCCTTGCTCTGGGTGTTCTGAATGCAGATATAACTTGAACTTGAGGTGTTATTTACCTAGATCTCTTACTGGTGTACATATTAATGTTCTCCGCGCTTTTATTTTGTTACAAAGAATACGGATATGCAAGTCCTTAGTGTAGCCGCACAAAAGTAGACTAGTGATGTGTCTGTTTGTTTCATAAAATCTAGTTGTCTTGAACCCCACCATGATAACAAGGATTGTATCAAAACAACCCGCTGATGTGTCCGTCTGCTTTGTCTTCTTGAGCTCCGCAAACTCGTAAATCTATACTACAGCTCTTTTCCTTTCCCGAAAAGCTAGTCGGCTTTCTGAGTTAGTTTAGCAGGTTTAACTTACTGACTTGTTAAGAAAACCAAAATTAGCAGAATTAAGCAACACAATTCAAGAAGTATAGAGTATTTAAAGTTACATGTGGTTGCCTACCATAAAATATTGAAAATTTTAGACAATTTACACAAATTATGTAAACGAGAAAATATGATTTTAGTACTATTTTTAAAGCAATCTGTTTATAAGCAACTCTGACCGACAAATGCAGTTATCTTCCGTCTTCTTAGCTTTCCGAAAGCACTGCTTATATACCAGGAAAAACCAGAATTATGTGTACATAGGAAACTCGTATAACTTCTTTTCCTACCATGGTCTTTGTCTCGCGTGATTTTTTCCCCGCTTCTTTCCTTTTTTACCTCACACCCGTCTCCTGCCCTTCTATATTCTTCTCCATACAGATTTGACTGCCAAACGATTTGCTTCTGTTCCTGATATTCCCGTGACCACAGTTCATTTCAACTTCAACATTTTACCTTATCATAAAGAGCCTTTCCTTCTCAGTTTTAATTCTCTATGTATCTTCATAATGAATATTCAAGCTCTTAACAACGTTATTATTACTTCCCTTCATAAAATTAACCTTTTTATACTTCAATTTATTTTACCTTACACTGTTTTAAAGGAATTCTATTATCACTATATTTGTAATTATCATCATTTTGAAAAGTAAGTATATATTTCTCGATTAGTTATTCATCATGGCTCTATACAAATATATATATATATATATATATATATATATATATATATATATATATATATATATATGAAATAATACTCATGGAGTAGTTATGTTCTGTTATGGTTATATAATGACATATTGATTATAGAATGACATTATCACCATTACGCACTCTACTAGCAGACATTTTTCTTGAAAAGCTCGAAAATGGATCACTTAAGGACACAAATCTTGCTGTCGTTGTATAGGTGATACTTTCAGAGTATTAGAAAAAGAACATGAAAAGGATATTTTACCTAATATATTTAATAACATACATCCATCGATTAATTTTACGCTAGGGGAGGAAGAGAATTATAGCAAATCGTTTCTAGATATTCAAAGAACTAGAAGAGCAGATGGAACATTAAAAAGAGGGGTACATAGGTCTACAATTGGAAAATATACCCATTTTTGGTGCTGTGCCAACCAGATAAAAATGAAGCTTGATAAAGATCTTGACTCATCATGCTAGAATGATTTGCTTGAATGACACCATCGTAGATGAGTTGTTTGATATTCGTAACCTGATTAGTGGGAATATATACCCAAAGAAATTCACCGACAAACACATGAAAGAGATAAGAAGAAGAAAAAAGGTACCTACTTTTTGAATGAAAGTTCTGTTCTCAAAATCACGATTTCTAAATGATGCCACAGAAGAAATCGTGGCTCAAAGGCCAAGAAAAGCAGTACAGAAAACATTTAATGCAGCCAGACTGAGTGCCGTCTTCTACAACCGCCCCATAATAAGAACAGTTAATGAAGACCGATTACTTCAATTCAACACATCCCTGTGTGTTTACCAATTCAATTGCTCCTGCGAAGCCTGTTATTTAGGGCGTACAATTCGGCAAGTCTGTCATCGCAAAGTAGAACACCATCCGTCTTGGTTGAGCAAAGTATAGGTAAAAGTGGTTAAGGTTCTATTCCCATTCACTTGGTGGACATAGTTTATTAAGTTAAAACGAATAATGCTTTTACGGTTATCCACCATATTCCATTAAATTTACTACATGGTTGACGAGTTCGTGTTTTGCACATTGCTGAAGCCATTGGAATCCATGTTCACAAGCCAAATCTTTGCATCCAAAATAAGTTTGTACAACCACTCTCGCAAACTTGGCCATCGATGTGGGGGAGTTTGTAGCAGAACTTTGATAAACTATTTTGGCCTTTCTTCTATTTTTGCATTTTACTTATCAATATCAGAAGGGGTTTTGTGGATATTATAGTAATTTTAATAGTTGAGATCATGAATCAATTGAAGCTAGACCACTATGGAAAACCTGGAAGCACTGGACGGCCGTTTTGTCCTATTGTGAGACTTCTCAACATTTGTCCCTTGATTCTCGCATAACTACTACAGTACTGACCTTTCATTAAAAATTTCTTTTAGTTCCTTCCATTTTTATATATTATGCAACGTAGCAATTGTTTGATTTTCGAATAAGTACTTTATTATAATCCTCTTCCTTCCAATAGCTCAGTGTTATTTTATGATCAACAAGTCATTATATAATCATTACGTAACGTAACTACTCGATGAGTAGTATCTCTTCGTTAAAAATCATATATATATTAGTGTAGAGCCATTATGTGAAACTAATTAGAAAACTATTTCTTCTCTTGACTAGTTCCTTTTCGTTTTATTAAATGTCAAAATGGGAATTCTCACTATAAGTGCATACCTGTCATTGTACAAATTAGAAAATGAATTTGCCGAAAAGAAAACTCGTCACGGAATTAATTAATTTTATTTTATATCTCAAGTAACATATTCCGTTTAATCCTGGTTTTATCTATCTACTTACTAAATATTCTTATTTTGAAATATAAAACAACAAATGAAGGTAAACAGCATTGTTTTCTTTCAAGTCATCAGGCTTTACCTTAATATACAGTAATATTTATATTGAAACATTGAAAACTATTAAACCAATCAAGGTAGCTTTGGAGTCAATAATTATTATGAGATAGATTACGTAACTAAACATTATCAGTAAAATGTATAGAATAATGGTGTGATGACACTTATTGTAAAAGGAATAATAATAATAATAAAGTGTCAACTCACTGTTACAAAATAAAAAAGTAGGTAAAAACTTGAAAAAAATAGACATTACTAATGATCAATTCATTTAGTATTGTTTGTTTGAATCTTCCCATCGATGTGTTAGGACTGCAACTGGTCAGTCTCTAATTGGCATATGTGCATACTGTGCGTATTGCCTCGATATAGCCTTAATTTACAAGCATGGTAAGCAGAGATGGATAGTGGCTAGAAGTGGAATCCAGGACGCGCATTTCGTTCTATTTGGGACTTGTCGGCTGGATGTACCTGCATCTCAGAGTTGATGTTCACTCTGGGACTCGAACCCAGTACCCTCGCTCCAAACGCCATTGCATTATCCACTCGGCCACTGAGTCCTGATAGCCACTTGCTTGTGCGATGGGGTGAAGTTTAAATCATTTAGTATTGTTTGGGCGAATCTTCCCATCAATGTGTTAGGACTGCGACTGGTCAGTCTCCAATAGGACGAAACGCACGTCCTGGATTCCACTTCTAGCCACTATCCATCTCTGCTTACCATGCTTGTAAATTAAGGCTATATCGAGGCAATACGCACAGTATGCACATATGCCAATTAGAGACTGACCAGTTGCAGTCCTAACACATCGATGGGAAGATTCAAACAAACAATACTAAATGAATTGATCATTAGTAATGTCTATTTTTTTCAAGTTTTTACCTACTTTTTTATTTTGTAACAGTGAGTTGACACTTTATTATTATTATTATTCCTTTTACAATAAGTGTCATCACATCCATCTCTGATTACTAATGATCATTGTTAAAAACTGTTAAAATTAGGTAATAAGTATTTAAACGACTAGATAGTGAAGAGTATATTGAAAGAAGGTGAAGAAAAATAAACTAAGAAGGTATATGGAAAACAGTAATAATAGTACAAACAGTAATAATAGTACGATCAAGAATAGTAATAATGATTGCTATAAGTATTTCTTTTGCCTTATTCACCCAACAAAGAGATAAAGATGTTGTAAATCTTTTTCGGAATACATAGATTAGGTTTATTAATTTGATCACCCATAACTTCTGCATTATGTTGAAGAAGAGAAAGAACACTGTTAGGAAACGATAAAGGTAAGATATATTACTCAAAACGATTGAGTTTCATGAGTTTTACGGTAAAAATATGACGATAAATCAACCGAGAAGCCATTCAGCAATGAAGGCACAAAATTGAGGTGTACAATGAACATAAATGATTATTTTGCCAAAAAACCCCATCCATTTCATCAATTTCTTAAAATGGTCTGTTTGCATAGGAGTGGGGAGTGATTGAAGCTGTAAACGTGCCTTTAGGCGCTTAAAAACTCTATATTTACAGCTAGTCGAAATTAAGTAGAATCAGTTATCTGAAATTTGTTTTTATAGTGATTTATACTAGCCTTCTAGATAAAACATATTATTTTTTGAGAGATAATGAATTGATGGAATGGTTTATGACTGACGGATAGGGAAAGTTTTATTTTTGATAAATCTCCCAGTTGTTTACGTAATTTAGCTCGTCGGAGAATTAGATTTAGTTCCATATATAAATACATGTTATTACGTAACTTGCCTTTAGAGACTAAGACATTTCGTTACAATATTTAGAATTTTTCGACATGTATAAAGATAATGTATTTTAAGAAACTATCAATAGAAAAACGTTAAAGTTGTATTGTATTGGTTGGAAGCCACGGACTAGCTTACTGATAGTATTCCCCTTAAAGTGACGAACAGACTGGAAAGAAGGACTTCTGATCAAAATACCAAACAAAGGCAATCTCAGCAAGTGTGATAACCACAGGGGTATCAATCTTCTCTCAGTACCAGGAAACGTCTTCAATAGGGTATTGTTAAACAGAATGAGGCACTCCGTAGACGCCCAACTTCCAGATCAACAGGCTGGATTCCGTAAGAATCGATCGTGTACAGACCAAATCGCAACTCTACAGATCGTTGTGGAACAATCAATTGAATGGGATTCATCACTTTACATCAACTTCATTAACTACGAGAAAGCATTTGATAGCGTAGACAGTATAACACTATGGAGGCTTCTTCGACACTACGGCGTGCCTGAGAAGATAGTCAATATCATACGGAATTCCTATGATGGACTAAACTTCAAAATCGTTCATGGAGGACAACTCACTGACTCCTTTGAGGTAAAGACCGGTGTTAGGCAAGGTTGCTTACTCCGACGCTTTCTCTTTCTCCTAGTGATCGACTGGATCATGAAGACATCGACATCTGGAGGAAAGCATGGGATACAGTGGAGAATGTTGGTCGGCGGCCTATGCTCCATTAGGAGTAACAGGCGTAAGTATGTAAGTCTTTTTAACCTACGTTAACCATAAAGCCAGATTCATTGCTCGCAAAACTATATATAATCATGAAAAAGATTTATGCAAAATCATATCGATCATACTAATAGTTTTAAACAAAAATAAAAAATATCTCAGCTTGATTCATTTTAATTAGTGTAGCCCGGTTTAAGCATAAAAACAATGTTTTATTTATCACAAATTTACTGATCTGTCTTATATTAGGTTAGAATTTGAAAGATCTGTCTGCTTCAGTTGATGTATCTAAATGAAGTGAGACAAGCCTTTTATTTACTGATTAAGCGAAACTTGAGTTTTAGATATAACATAAAACTGTGTTATATTGTTAATTACATTTTCAACTGATTATTTTCATACACGTCAAATAGTAATGGGTGCTTTCAATAAAATCCTTATAAAAAGCAAATAAACTTGTCAATAAAAAAAAGTTATGTTGCCCAAAGGTTCTCTATAACTATAGATTATCAGAGAAAGTATCGACACGAAACCACGGTTTCTTTTATCAACAAGGGTGACAAAAAACATACGAAATCTTCTATACATCTTTTAATGATTCATAGTTAATGTGATAATCAAGATTTATGAAGAAGAGGTGAACTCACTAGACAGTAAAATTCAGATTTTTTCAAAAGATTACTTAAATAAAAGTAATTTTAATTCTTCCGTAGAAATGAATATGATGAGTTGTTTAAAAGGAATGTACTCTGTCAAGCATAAGGAGCTTTTAGAATGATAATGATAATTTTATCCTTATTGTAACCCAATGAATTTTTATTTATTAGAATTAGCTATCAATTACAGTCAGTAATGAAACCTAACTTTGATCACAAATTGTATCTTGGGGTTTGTGGGCAGTTTTCAATTTTCAGTACAGGGATCTATCTATTAAAGTATCAGTCACATCTCTTTATGATTCTCTATGAGGTTCCTTCGGTCCACGTGTTTATGTGTTAAATAGATGGTTAACTTTCTGGTATTACTCGGATAAAGTCAGGCCTAAATCTACAAACCATCAGCTTACAAACCTAAAACTCTCCTATTGATTTCAGTTAAAACTGTTGTGTAACTGATGCACTAGAATCCAATATTATACATTATTAATTATAATCTATTATCAAAACATTAATTAGCTGATCACAGTCGTGTAGATTTATGGAAAGATTTTTTTGGTCTATAAACGATTTTTACTAAAGAACAAAGGGCATTTTCAGATACATATAGCTAACGATTGATAAAAAATTAACCAAAACTTATGTAACGTGCTTATCGTATACATCCACCTTAATGTTTTGTTGAAACATAGCTTTCAGTAGCTAATGTCTGCGAAAAAAGTGTTTGCGCGTAATAACATCACCTTGTTTCAGATAATTCTCCGCCAGCTAATATAACTGAAAAACGTTACAATCCATTGACCACTTTATGATCTGTATCGTCATCCTTGTTCATCTATTTAATTAGTAAATCAACCGTACTATCCAGAGTGATTATCAAGAGCATCAATGCTGGCTTAAATTACATATAACTTCTATTTATTAACCTCTTGAATTATTTCAACATATTCAACAATGATATTGATGAGTAATATGTTCTTAATTTTCACTGTATGATTGGTGTATTAAATATCCTGTATATGTAAGTGAAACATTTTTCGTTACTTTGAAAATTACATAGTACCTAAAATAGGATGTGTACTTCCAAACAACTAAGACGAGAAGAATATCAGATGGCACTTCTGTATCACTCGTATGGCAGATTGATAAAAGAGGTACCAATCCATAAAAGTTAGATTAAAAAAGCTAAATATGTTAACCTATAGTTTATTTATCACCTACCATTAACATGAAACCGTTAAACACAATGTATGTTTCCAACTAAATGATTTCACTCTCAGCTATTCTTATCTATGTCTAAAATCATGGATAGTAGAAAAAACTAAAATAAAACTACCAAAAAACAGAATCATTAAAAATTTTAGACATAAATGTATTTTAATCCATTTCTGTTTCTTTTTTAATATTCCCATTGACTTTTAAGACTTTAATTGGTCAGTCTCTCATTGGAATATATGCATCCTGTGCGAATCGTCTTAAGATACAGGAATTGTAAGCAAAGATGGATGGTGGCTAGCAATGGAATCCAAGACGCGCGTTTCATCCTGTTTGGGACTTGTCAGCTGAATGTACCTTAATCCCAAAGATAATGTTCACTCCAGACCTCTCCGCTAGCAAATGTATTCTATCACAGGAATATTATCCATCCATACATCTACTAATGAGTTTCTACTCCTTCGGCTTCATTCTGAATTTATCAAAATTCATGCAATTTTTAATTAGAATAGATTATTCAAAATTGAAATCATGAGTCAATTGAAGCTAGAACACCATGGAAAACCTGGAAATACTGGACGGCCGTTTCGTCCTATTATGGGACTCCTCAGCAGTGCGCATCCACGATCCCGCACTCGCGAGATTCGAACCCAGGACCTACGAGTTTCGAGCCAGAGCCCTTAACCGATAGACCACTGAGCCGGCATCCAATAGAATAGATTATTTCATTTTTTTATCTGAAATAAGAAAAAGCTTTTAATAAAATTAACAGTCACGAAAAAGTATATTCTAATATCTTTTTTTGCTGCAATAGATTACCAATAATTTACACTTTCGTTTACTGTGAATCTATAATTTGATGTTGTTTTCTACTGTAATATTCTGTAATATTAAAAATCATAACAAAATAGTTACGTAACTAGTCATTAATTTGTTTTCCATAGACAAGAGAAAATGTAAAACTTACTTCTCAGTCTTACACAGTTAATCGTCAGTTTGAATTGACAATAGTTTAACTTACTCAAGAAGTCTCTTAATGACTATTATTTAATAAATAACATCATTCTCTCGAAGTATTAGAACGTTTTGTGGTCAAAATAGATACATAAATATTACGAAAAGACAAACAAACAAAAATAATAGTTTTTAGTTACCTTAGAAATGTTCATCTGTTATTACTTCGACATAAACAAAAGCTTAAGTGGTATTACATAAATTAGATATTAAAATCTCAGTAAATTAAATCAAAGAAATAAATATTAAAAACAACTAACTACTTTGAACACTCAACAATAGGTGCGAAGCTTTACAAGATTTATTCAAAGAAGAAGAAACTTCAATGGTGAACAAATGGAAAGGAAACAAAGAAGCACAAACTTCAGTGTGTCAGGAGGTTCTGGGCTGCAATAATCGTCATCATAAGGAATTGATCTCTATCGATATCATTCAAAAAAGGAAGAACAAGAAAACAGCAATTAACAATAGTTGAACACGAGCAGATAAAGTCAAGGCACAAGCTGAATACACAGAAGCAAACAAGCAAGTGAAGAGGAGCATTAAAGGTGACAAACAGAAAAACGTGGTAGACCTGGCAGCATCAGTGGAAAAAGCTGAAGCAGAAGGAAATATCAAACAACTATATGACACAACGGAGAACCTAGCATTGAAATACAATAGACCAGATAGACCGGTCAAGTACAAAGAAGGAAAGACAATCATTGAGACTCAAGAGAAGAGGAACAGATACAGAATACTTCGAGGAACTCTTGTATAGACTAGCTCGATTGAGTCCACCGGATATCGAAGCAGAACACACAGACCTTCCTATAGATGTACCTCATCCAACAGTGGAACAAATCAGGTTGGCCATCAAATAAGTCAAGTGTGGGAAAGTAGTAGGACCTGACAGTATACCAGCTACAGCTCTGAAGCCACACACGGGAGTAACTTCAAAAATGCTCTACGTTCTATTCAGGAAGACTTGGGAGAAAAAACAAGTTCCGATGGACTGGAAAGAAGGAAATCTCACCAAGATACCAAAGAAAGGAGACCTGAACAAGTTCGCGAACTCAGCTACAGAGGCATCACAATATTATCGGTACCAGGAAAAGCGATCAACAGAGTGTTGGACAATCAATCGGATGGAATTCGTCACAATACATCAACTTCATTAACTATGAGAAAGCATTTGACAGTATGGATATGAGAACATCAAGGAACCTTCTTCGACATTGTCGAGTACCTGAGAAGATCGTCAACATCATCTAGAATTCTTACGACGGACTACACTGCAAAGTTGTTCATGTAGGACAGCTGACAGATGCATTTTAAGTAAGGACCAGAGTCAGACAAAACTGCAAACTCTCGCTTTTTCTCTTTCTTCTGATGGTTGACTGTATTATGAAGAACTCCACATCTTAGAGGAAGCACGGAATAAAATGGACAGCTTTGACACAAATAGACGATTTGGACTTAACAGATGACCTAAATCTTATATCCCATACACACGAACGAATACAGATAAGACAACTAGTGTGGCACAAGCCTTTGTATCAGTAGGCCTCAACATACACAAAGGAAAAAGCAAGATCCTCAAATACAATACGGAGAACACTAGATGGAGAAACCCTGGAAGAGGTGGAAACGTTTACGTACCTGGGAAGCATCATCAATGAACAAGGAGGATCCGATGCAGACATGAAGGAAAGGATTGGCAAATTAAGGGAAGCATTTCTACAGTTGAAGAGCATATGGAACTCAAAACAACTGTCAACCAACATCAAAGTCACAATCTTCAATACCAACGTACTGTACAGAGCTGAAATGTGGAGAACTACCACAACCATCGTTAAGAAGGTACAAGTATTTATGAACAATTGTCTGTGTAAGATACTGAATATCCATGGGCCGGATACCATCAGCAACAGCCTACTATGGGAAAGAACAAACCAACTTCCATCTGAAGAGGAAATTAAGGAAAGACTTTGTAAGTGGATAGGACACACATTAAGGAAATCATCAAACTCCATCACGAGGCAGGCGCTAACTTGTAATCCTGAAGGGAAACGAAAAAAAGGAGGGCCAAAGATCACACTGCATCAGGAATTGAAAGTAGAAATGAAGACGATCAATAGCAACTGAGATCAACTGTAAAGGATTGCCCAGGACAAAGTTGGATGGAGAATGCTGGTGAGCAGCCTATGCTCCTCCACTAGGGGTAACAGGCAGAAGTAAGTAAGTATGTACTTTGAACAGGCGTGGTTCAGTTTCTTTAATGACTCTCTTATATTTTTTTCGCCTATTTAGTACTATGTTTGCACATGTGTGCTTATATAAACTTGTTGTCGGTTTTATGAAAACTAGACTGTACTATTTTTTCAGTTTGAAATTTCTCCGATTATCATACCTGGTGTAATGTTATTATACGTTGGTGAAGTAATGGGTAAAATCGTAGATGTATTTATCAGTATACTAAGTTATATTCATTAGCTACAAAATGATAATAACGATAAGTATATATTTAAATAATTTAAAACAAAATAAATGAGCATTCTGCATAGAATATAATGAGGATAAACAATAACATAGATATTTAATGTCGTCAATTTATTAAATCCATAATAAACATTTGTTTTTAGCTCTATTGTGTTAAGCTTCTATCAATGATATAACAATAGAAATGATAGTCAAAATTATTGATTATTAAAACACTACTCCATCCATTATAAATCATAATATATTGATAAGCGAACCTATAATTGAACTTATCCTCTTCAATGTCTAGACATTATAAAAGCACTTTTTACAATGAAATCTAATAAATGTGATGTTTATTTCAATGGGTTTCTCTTTTTAGCTTAGATTACACTGTTAACCACTAACAAAATTCTGTTGCTAATGCTAGCGACTTAATAATAATATCGAGGCAATCCTCATACATTTCCAAAATAGACTGATCAATTTCAGTCCTAAACATTAATAGGAACATTCAAATAACCAATATGAATAAATCACATTTAACTTCGCTATTAATAAGCAAGTTACATTATCAATCATTGTTTAATAGTCTGGATCCATAGTGGATTTCTTTGATTCGATCATTTTACTGCTTATTTTGCAATATTATTTTATATTAAATTGTTTGAATTTCATAAAGTATCTTCAACTTTCCATAAAAACTTTCGTCAAAATTAGAGCGAATAGTTTCTAAGTATTTGAGCGCCGAGTTGATGTAAGACATTAAATAGGAATAATATATTTGTAAAATCTCAGCGAATGAATTTGAAGTAAGTCCAACGTTTGCCTGGCAATCTGTTCCAAGCTTTTTCAAGGAATTATCTTCAGTTTTCCTTTTGAATTTGATTGGAATATATCACAACTTACCACAAAAATCTCAGGAATATATTTTGAAATTAGGTAATGGTTATTATTATTTAATAGGTTATGAAAATAAGTTCAGTTTGCATAATTAAAGCTATTAACAATCTTAATAATGAAATTAGTAATATAATTCTTAATCTTTCTGTTCCCTTCTCTCTTTTATTACAAATAATAGCTTACAGTTGACCGAGTGCATAAATTAAGTTATATCTAATGATAATCTTTTCTTCTCAAGACTTGATGACATTGTATCAATTTTGATAATTTATTTTATACCGAGAAACAAAAGCTTCCATGGTAAAAGCAATAGAATGAAATAAAAGAAAATAATAAACCTGAATATATATATCGGTGTATAAGAAGAAATTCGTTCTATATTATACAAGTATATAATCCATCGCTTCCTCCTCTTCTTCTTCTTCATGTTCTTCTTCTGTGGTTTCATTTATACACACACACAAGCAGAATGTTTTTCTATAGATACTGATACAACATTTACTTGGTCCAGCTGTTTACCAGTTATTATTATTATTATTATTATTCAACGTAAATGACACAAACATATTTAACGTAAAAATGCTTCTTATGTTTTTATCTTCCAATATTCTCCCTATATTGTTAGTTGTTGATTCCACCTAGAAAAATTTATGGATTTTCTTTTCGGATTGTTTACTTATAAATTGTATACTTTGTTTTTATTATTTTTGTTTTAAGACAATGAAATGAAAAAAAAAATTTTTATATTATTTCTGTGACTATGTGTATTAAGTTAGATTTAAGTTATTCATAAGCCCGATGATCTTTATATAAAAGCAGTTTAATTTGTAATTATCTGTCAAGAATAAATTGACATTTAGTATAAAACTAGTGCAAATTTTGAAAAATCAGATGAACACATTGAAGTCGATTTGTCATCAAGTTTAAGATTCATAAATCTTCAGCACCACTATTTTTTATGGATGGAAAATGTTCCATGTCGTTGTGTGGTAATAAACATATAAATTTTTCTAACTTACGATACTGTTTTTAAAAATTTGTTTGATATATTGTTGAAAAGGGTCTATAAGACAACAAGTACTTTATTCAGAGATTATTTGCGTGTCTAGGTACAGTAAAATTTTAGTAAAATATCTCTAGGAAATGATCAATGAACACTAAAAAAATTAAGAAAATCAAAAACCAGTTTGGATAAAATACTAAAACTGAAATAAATACTTCAACAATAGAAGGGGTTTTATGGAGATTTACTATTTCTATAGTTGAAAGCGTGAGTCAATTGAAGCTAGACCACCATGGAAAACCTGGAAACACTGGACGGCCGTTTCTTCCTATTATGGGACTCCTCAGCAGTGCGCATCCACGACCCCGCACTCGCGAGATTCGAACCCAGAACCTACCAGTCTCGCGCCAGAGCACTTAACTGATAGACCGCTGAGCCGGCATCCAACGGTGTTATTGTCTAACTTCAACTGATCCACGAAGTTGAGCAACCGTTCACGAATTGTCTTCAGTGAGTTGATAAATATTTGTTAGAATGGATCATTTCGAGATTCTATCTATGATTTTAAAAATGATTTAATAGAAACTGTTTGGTAATATGTATTTTCTATGCATTATTTTTCACATTCAGTTGCATTACCACATTGAATAATTCATTATTATTGTTTCGAAAATCTCGTTCTTACATTGGTCTATGTATAACAAATATTTTTCTAAACTTTCGATGAAACTAGGCAGATCTTTAAAAACGTCGACAGCTTTCAAAGGCCTAACGAGGATTATAAATTAGTTTAGGAAAATAGAATCAGGATTTATAGTTAAAAGTTAGGGTTAACAGTCAGAGTTAGGGCTTCATCACAAACTGACATTGGCTATAATCCCAAAATGCTGCTTAGCCATGTGTATGGATGAATTTTGCACCAAATTCTAAGACTCTCTATGAGAAATCGGATTGGTTCGCCTCGAAATTATAGGCTCGCCAAAATTTCTAGTAATGAAATTATAAACTGTAGAAACGTTACATGAGTGACTGCACACTAGAGATGAAAGTACTGTAATATATAATACTGATATTTTTTAACAAAATATCCGTTAACACACTGATTATAATTTGAATCATTTGAGAAATTAAAGTGTAACATTTAGTTTCTTTCAATCAACATTTACATATTGATTCATACATATTGAGGTGTACCTTCTGGGGGAAGATATAACTGTTGGTTGAATTTATTTTAAAGACAAGCAATTTTTCCTCTCTGATAATCGTAGTATTAACTGAATACAGATGCCAGCTGTTTCTTACAGTTAATAAATTCTATACACATATTTGATTGAGTAAAATAATTATGATATACATGTTTTCTAAATTTAGCCTTAAAACATAAAATATGCTCATTTGTTAGTCATACTGAGGTGAACTGGAATTTCTACTCGTTATTTGAATAGGTTCCGTCTAAGATAAACACTGTTATGATAGACGACTTGTAATCTCATACTACTTATCTAACAAAAATCAGTATTCTCGACCACGTAGGTTCTTTCTCATGTATAAAAGTGTATAAAAAATGACTCATGAAAGGTTATGAAACGTTCTCAATTTTCTCTTTAACTTATATTTAAAAAAATCGAGATACGCGTTCACTTTTTTGGACTGTGATCTCTTTTATATCTTTAACTTAATGAAAATGAAATACATTTTAAAGAATCAATGTTTGAAAATAACAACTCTGGTAGACATTTGCTTACCTATGAAGCTTGTTCACTTCAGTAGAAGACGATGAACAACATCTTAAAGTCAATAGTGATGGATATCTTTTTGATTAAAAATGATAAGGATAGTTAAACACCGATTTTAAGAATAACGCATAGTTTTCTTCGGATTGATCGTTATATTCAGTTTCTTATATGTAATAACTTGTGACTGCCTGGATCCCCTGTTAATGTAGAAGGTGATAAGACCGCCAATCAGAAAGCAGCGATTTATCGATCGGAAGAATGATACACGAAACCCGTACGAGCAGTCTAGAGTACTTATCGGTCCTGCTTTCTGCCTAGCCTAGCCAGTTAAGTTTAAAACATCAATAACAGCCTCTGCGGCATGGATCATTATATTTCAAGCATACTGGGTTTATATAACGAACAGACAGACCACATCGTACCATAAAATAGAAAATAACATTTGTACAAAATTTAGCTAAATACGTCTGTGAATAAGGGAGATAGTAATTGATAGTCAGGGCAAAATTCAAGAACAGAACACTGTATGACAATAGTTCATATGTCAAAATAAAGCTCATAATAACGGGGCATTATAATGAATAGTTTAGTTCTTTAGCAATTATACAATAAAAAATACATGCATAGTATTGGTTTATAAATGGATCCCAAAGTTATCATTCACTATTGCTATCTGGACACAATATTTTTTATTTGACTATAACTTTTATCCAAAAGATTTAAACGAATAAACTAAATGCACACTGTGTCATTTGAAAGGAACCAATATCTATTTATTAGTATTGAAGTAAACTACTGTTTTCTACATAGTCTTTTGAGTTACTCTCCGCTTTTTATAGTTCATTTAATGGCGTGATTGGATTGGGAAATACTTTTAGTGAGATATTATGACTAAAACTGTTGATATATATATATATATATATATATATATATATATATATATATTGTTTTGCATTCTTCATTCGAATCCATCAGTGATGGTGTTTAGATATCAGTTAAGTAAGCATATGTTTTGTGTAGTTGAAACAATCTGCCTCATTAGATTAATCGAACTTATAGGTACATATTGACACAAAACAATGAAAAGAATGATAGTCCCCACATTCGCAAATTTGAAGTAAGCTAAAGAATATAAGACACCTTTAGAGGAGTGAAATGTTTTTCTAAGAGATATTAAAAGTCAGTATTTCGAGATTTACTGAATAATCTCCGGCAAGACTAATAATTATAGCCTAATCAATAAAATTAAGGATAATACGTTTTCGATTTTGGCACAAGATTCATTCATCCATATGGCCAAATAGCATCTGGATATTATAGCTGATGTCAGCCTGTGATAAAAACCATTACTTTGATCTCTAATCCTAACTTCTAAGAGTTCGGTTAATACTAGTTGCCCACATTAATTAATGAACCATTTTGACTTTAGCGAATAGATAAATTTTTAGAGTCGTTCAAAGGTCATCCATAAATGATAATCCCACCAGACATCTTCTAAGTTCGAAGTTTATGAAAAGTGATTTCTCTAAAAACTATAAAAAATCTCTGATATGGTTTTAGTTTCTGGTTCCCATCGATAAGACTTGAAGGATAGCGATTACCGAAAAGTATTTGCTGGAGTTTTGGTAGTTAGTTCTTTACTGTGTTATCAGTACACAGTCTGAATAGAACTCATAAACGATCGTAAAGTTGCGTTACTTTTTACTATTCAGTATTTTGTAACAATAACGGAAAGCTGTATATTTATATAACTTTAAATGTATATGAATAAACAGATAGATAGGATTTTATTAGTACTAAAAAAGGACCAGACAAACGTCAAAATGACCAACAATTGATGATAATTTAAAAGTGAATTTATTAGTCTTACAGAATACCAGTTGTGGTAGAACAGCTCATTGGTAACGTCTATTTAATTAGCTAGTTCTAGATAGAATTTGCCAAGGCACACCAATTCTCTCATGAGTACAAGAATAACTTGATAAGAAGTGAAAAATAGCACAAAAAAGGGTTCACGATTCCATTTTGACTACTTCCAAACATCTCATATATAAGTAGGTATTTAGGTTTTAATAAACTTCTCATCAATTGATAAAACAAACAATTTGTAATGGTAAGAAACTTTATAATTAGCATTTTCAGGTACAAATTGCATAAAAACATTTGATTCTTTATTTAAAGGAACACTTTATTCATTGAATTCACTTAGTATTGTTTGTTTAAATCTTCCCATTTATGTGTTAGGGCTGAAACTGGTCAGTCTCTTATTGACATATATGCATACTGTGCGTATTGCCTCGATATTGCCATAATCCATCTTTAGTTTATTCATTGATTTATGCTTTTAGAATATTATTAAAGAAGTTGAAACTGTTTATTCAGTGTGAATTGTTTTACATTTTAAAGATGGTTAATATTATAACTGTTATTTCTTTTATTTAAATTAAAACACCGTTTATTTTATACGTCAATCAAAATAAGTAACATTTGTATTTAAAAACAAATTCTCATCCTTTCTAAAATTGATATTAATTTTTTTCCAATAAATTTTATTGAATTTAATCGACTACTTAAAAATAAATAACTGCTCTTTAATTATGAATATTAAGTAGTAGCTTATGTCATTTTTCCATATTGATAAATAATATGTTTCAAGTTACCGAATAAAGTTTTTTTTAGTAAAAAATTATTTTATCATTCGTCATCAAAATTACTTTCAACATATGTCTAAACTAAAATGTTTAGTTACTTTTATTTACTTATATTTGGAACATTTTGTATAACGTAATGAACGATTTTCTCAGTGAAAGCCAACAAAAATTAAGACTGTTGACAAAGAGTTTGCAAATATAATTTGTTGAACGTTAGATCCTATGCCAAGATTCTGCTTAAGTCTTTTTTTCGTATTGCTAGGTATATAAACGATGAATTGAGGTAGAATCTTCAGTATCATTCACAGTAGAATAGGGCATTAATTTAATGTATTTCATTTCCCTATTCTTCGTATGCAACATTTTGTCGAAGTAATGTACAGCAAGTCAAATGAATGAATGTAAGAAATATAGTTCTAAGTAAGACAAATCTTATCATATTAGCTCACGTACGAAATAAGATACAATTCCAGAAGTTCGCAATAATGTTTGAGTGTGATAAATAACATTAAATAAACCAATCTACGGTTCATAATAATCACCAAAATAGACAACTTTATCATTCATCAGTAGAAGCTTTTATTTGTTAGTATAAAAAATACAAATATCACTCTATTTTTTTCACAATCTAGAGTTAACAAGCTTATAAATGAGAAACAGTGGAAAAATCTGTCAACATCATATCATAAAGAGTCCGTGTCTAACTTAGTTGCCCTAAATCTGACTGCAGGTAGATCGTTTCTGATTGTTACCGAAATATACATTCTGATAATTCACGTATATAATTATCGAGTTAACTCTCTTTAGTGAATAACGGAATTAAATAAGCTAAATACAGGAATGAAGTTTGAACACGTATATTTCGTACAATCGTTGATTGGAAAATGAGGCAAAACAAAGTGACGCGCAATGGAGATGGAGAGTGAGCCAACTCGATTTATTCAAGCGTTAATCGATGTTTATGGTCACATAAAAATAAGTTACAGACATGTGGTGAGTTAAAAAAGAAACGCATACACAAATGCTTACATAAAAACAGTCATGCGTGATAAGTGAATAATTATCAAGGACTCAGAAATAATGGATAAACTGGTCTATCCAGAAGCTAGAATAAGCTATGAGGGCTTAATATAGTAACCGACACTACACTAAGACTTGTCAACCACTGAATTGCAATTAATTGAATAGATCGTTCGGCTTTTTAAATACCTATTGGAAAATCAATTAACAAATTGCTTATAGTATTTACTAAACTATAATTAACAAATCATCCTAAACAGACTTTATTGGACCTGTTCTTCAACACATTTTTGTCAATTCTGAGCATGAGCTAAGATTATTTATTGTACAAAAGAAGTGGGAGATCCTTCAGTTTTGATTGTAAACGCTTAAAAATCGGTATTTTTTTAGGCAGCTTTTGTAGAAAAAAAAGAAATATGTAAATTTTGTAATTAACTGAGACAGAATTCATTTGTGCGATTAAGCATGAACAAAAGCAAGTTGAATAAGATAATGCATTTGCATTTAATTATAATAATGACATATATTGATTTATTTAATCAGTACTATTAATAAGTAAACTCAAAAGAAATTCATTTATTTCTTATTATGTTGATAAAGTCTACTTAACATAAAAAGTATAAAAAAACAGGACAAATGTTTATGTTACAACAAAACTGACAGAAGCCACACTTGTAAATATCTGCCTTCCTATTGACGGTTACTGAAGACAGTACATCTATTTCCTTCTGTTAGACCAGTGTCAATACAATAATTTTCACACTAGATTAGTAAACGGTTTCAAATTAAATTTCAAGACATGTTTCAGAAGTTTATTTTAAAGTAAATTTCTTAAATCTATTCGGTAATTCGTATCATTCAGACGCATAAATACAAATTAGTTTATTTAGGAAAGGTAGATAACAAAGTCATATTCATAGAAATTATGGTTAATATTTGAACTATCAACCAAATCAATATTTTTACCATGTCAGGTGTGAATGTTTTTTCAGTCTCATGTATAAACAAAAATGCATTTATGAAATATCGATTGGTATTTTGACAGTTCTTGTTAATTACTATATTTTTAACAAAATGTTGCTGTTTTGAAATAACCAGTATATTACTTAGTGTATTAATAAGATGGGAAAGTATTAACATCTTCCATAAACACCAGCATTATATAAAATAGGAAACTTTTTAATTGAATTCGTAGTTATTTAGATTATCCTGTTGTTGATATCTTGTTTAGTATTGAACTTTTCTCGGTAAAAGTTTGTGAATTTTGTGCTGTTTATCTTCATATCATCATTACGATGTACATATCCTAGCTAAGAATGACCAAATTTTAGTTAAAATATCAACAACGTAATTAAACATTAGATTAAAATTCATACTCGTTACACAATTAAGTGATTATCTGAACTAAGTAGCTAAGTAAATAACGCGTTAAACGTTTGAAATGTAACATACTATGTTTGAATCCAGGAGTGAACATCGAATCTTAAATAGTTAGTGAGTCATACATAGAACGAATCGGGGTTTCTGGATTCCACTGCTAGCCACATTCCATTTATCCCATATGATGCATTTTAGTTAACCTTCATTAACTCTTCTTTATTTTAACAAACTATGGTGAGGACAGATTCTTCCATTCTGTTTGATATACAATCTCACTCTCTCTTTTACTCTCACCCACATGGTCTATGTACAAGTTATATGAAGTTTGGTACTAATTCTTTTACTTTTGCCAACTTCTAAATGTAAGATTGCAATGAGAATAAATTTATTTTATATTATAAGAGATAATTTAATATAGGGACAAATAAATAATTGTATTATTCCCCTCACAGATGTAATAACTGCATAATGTTAAACTATTTCTAATATTTTCCAATAAAATGCAACTATCAATTTAGAAACATCACACTTTGCTGGGCAATAAAAATGTTACATATTGTCCAGCGTCCAACTCCGAATTATGTGAGTAAAAAGTATGTTTCTAGACTTATTTATCAGGTGTTCTGTCCCGACCTATTTATAGTCACCATTCTAAAAAACAGATTGTAGCATCATCATGAATAAAGGAATCAAGTGTCCATTGTCTGTCTTATCACTTATTAACTTATTTAAAATAGACTATATCAGACGCCTTAAGATATTTTTATGCAGAAATTGATTCATTTTACATACCAAAATTATGGCCTTAGGCTAAATCATAATACTTATTTGGGTAGAAATCGTTTCAAATCAGTAATTGATAATAACAGTTACAAAGAAAGGATAAGATCAATCCGAGATACAAGAATGGTAGTAACAAAAATATTTATCAATCAAATAATCTTTTTAACGAGTTTTATACCTGATGTTAATGATTTCTAAGTAATATTTCACTTGGCATCTATTGTCACCTAAATATGGATAAATATAATATGTGAATATAACAACAATCATTATCATTTATATCAAGAAATCTTTAATAACGAATAAGGGAAAATAGTTTTTATACCCTTTGACTATTTCCAATACGTAGATTTATTTGTATATTAAACATTTATTCTCTGGAGAAGTGGCTTGCACTGAGTTACGAAACGTCAGAAAATCTAATTTTTCTACTCATTGGGATATTACAAATGTATAATTTATTTATTTTTCATTTAATATCAAATAGCTCAACTTGTGAAAAAGGACATTAATTGTAGCTCGTATTAGTTTATTTAATCAAAAATACACTGCTTAGGAGTCTCATACTAAGATTAAATGTCCGTCTAATCCTTCGAGGTTTTCATTGGTGGTCTAAGATTGATTGATTCACCATCTCAATTAAAAATACACATATCTGTAAATAACTTGTAAAATTGAGTCATTATACTTAATGTATTTCCTGATAGAATAAAGGATACGTTTTAAAAAGAATATTATCAAAAATTGAAGATTCAGTCTTTTCAGTTTTAAATTATGAACTTAACCAGAGTTTTCAATATTGACAACATCAATATGGCTGTTTTTATACCGAATGCAGTTAGTTAGGCGTAGTTCAGGGAAAAAAAATTTATGGGCACAGTAACTTAGTACATTTAATCCTTTCCCCGTTTTCGTGTCGGTTTTTTCTAAATTTTATAATCTTAATAGGTTTTTGAGTTTGATAAAATGTGTTAGGTGTTCATAAGTATGTATTTCGAAGGTCACCTAAAAAATGACTGGCATTCAAGTTTTAACTACCTGCTTTATTGTTGTCTACAAACTACTAATACATAACGCGATTTGTTTATTACTAATGTACATTCAAGCAGTTAAGTTACCATTTTATTTAAGAAGTAACAAACGTTGACTTCAGCGATTTTTTCAGAGTATTATATTTGGTATATCATATCGAATCCATATGAATACTGTTAATGGCTTTTGTCAATCTAGAATTTTTCAATGAATTTATATCATTTTTAATTTATTCTTTATTTCAACAAACAGGGTCAAAGAAAAACGTGATTAGTAGAAAATTAGGGGAAATTAAGACCAGGAATTTTTTCGTTTTTCGCAAACATTAAAAAGTAGCAAAACAAAATTTACATTGATCCATAACTAATTCACCTTTAGTGAAATATGAGGTGTAAACTAATAGAGTGCTTTCATGTTACCTTGGTTGATCTATATTCTTTTGATATTAAACATTTCAAATATCACGTAATGACGACTGGATTTGTGTTCAGTTTGACTTAATTTACATGTAGTATAAAAAACTGTCATATCTTGGTCTGTAACCAAATTGTAAAACGGTTCTTCCATACATTTTCATAGAAATTAGAATAAGGATAAATTACCCAAAACAACAATGAAATCATTATATCATAAACTGTATTAAATGATGTTCATGTGTTTTCAAAGCACTTTGTAATAAGATAGACAGTTTTATGGGAAAAAAACTTAATTCAGAAGTTGTTCTTGTTTATAATTTCGTTTCCAAAAGACTTTTCAATCATATTGATATAAAATGTATTTAATAGGACATCCAAGTTTTATAATTTTTCTCCAAAGATATTAGTATTATGTTTGTTAATATGTACACCTATATGAGTGGCATATTTGAAGACTAATAAGTGAAGTAGTAATATAACTGGGAATATAGGATATATAAATGAATGACTGAAAAACATGACTGTGGAACAAAAGACTATAATGTAATCCTTTCAAGTAGATAAGTAGAAGTCATTATAAATGATCAAAATGGTATAATATTGATAAAATAATTGAATGTTAGCATTAAGTAGTAATTAGAGATGGGAAAAAATATGATAATAAAATAAGCCATTAGGAAAAATACATAATTGTGAAGGACACTGGGATCGTTGAATCAAAACAACAAGAAAAATCAATTACTTTTATACCCTAAAATTTAAATTTATCTTGGTTACTGCAAACTATTCTATAATACGGATATTTGTACGTACACTATTTTGTTTGGAGCCAAATTAATCCTAGTAAAAGATAACGCCGAAGTAAATATTATTTTCTAGCAAATGTGGTCTATCCTGATCGAGTACTACCGATTCTAGTGTTTGAGATTTTTTAAATCAAATAGAAATATTTACTTCACTTCTGAGCGGTGGGCGTCCTATGCTATTCTGAGAGAGGTTGACAGGCGTAAGTAAAATTAAGCAAGCGGTTATTATGAATTTAGGCAGATTAGTCACACTCGGAAAAAATATGGAAGGTTGTTTTGGAACATAAAAGCCGAAACAAACAGATTAATAACGCAATTTGTATTTCAGTATTTAAATAGGCTATACTTTAACTATACGAAATTAATAACAGAATATGTTCAACATCCCTGTCAACATTCTTCAAAAGCTAACTTGAAAACTATTGAACAACTCTGGCACTGAAAACAATTTTTTTCAGGTATTTTGTGAAAAAAAATTTTAATCTTTACATAATTGATATAATTAAAAGAAATGAGGGAATGAGAGAAGGAGATATATGTGTAGATTTTACTCAAACGACAATAAAATGTTCCGATCATTGATTCAGCATAATAAAACTTTTATCAAGAACGAGAATAAAGTGTATATTTTGCAAAGTCAGTTACCAATTCTTAAAAGCTATTTTTCCTCAGCGTGAAAATTTATGAAAGTGGCAGCATAAAGAATTAATTTAAAATCCTGCGCTTTCATACTCTACAATGTCTTCAACTTAATAACAAGTCCAGAATAAATAAATTTTTTGGATCATGTTTTGCAGTTTATAAAAATACGAGTGTTACATGTTTCATTTGGCCATGTTGTTTTCAGCTTTGATTAAAACAAGCATAATAAATTATATCTTTCCAGCTTTAAAGCGATTTATTTCTGTATGGCTGTACTTTTTATCATCGTAAAGTTTATCGTACATGGGTCATAATTTTGTCAATAAAAGCTTCAAGCCGTTTATTTGTTAATAATAAATACGTGTTTATCAGAAGGGAGTTTTGTAGAGATTTTAGCAATTTTATATAGTTGAGATCATGAGTCAATTGAAGCTAGACCACCACGGAAAACTTGGAAGCACTGGACGACCGTTTTGTCCTATTATGGGAATCCTCAGCAGTGCGCCTCGCGAGATTCGAACCCAGGACCTATCAGTCTCGCGCGCGAGCTTCAACTGACTCATGATCTCAACTATATAGAAATACATGTTTAATTATCGCTGTCTAATATGCCTACATTAATTGCATTGTAGTTTTTTTACTTTTGTTAACCTAATGATTTATTTTTAAAATACGAGTATTTTATACCTATTAATTTTTATTCAATTTTAGGGATTCCTGGTCTCGTGAAGCTCAACTTGCGTATGATGTTATTTTAATAGTAGCAATTTATGTTTTACCACTGATAGTTGTGTGTTTAAGTCAACATGTTGTCACAGTGCACTTGAAACAGTCACAAAGACTATTAATGCTTTCTGGATATCGTAATACAACAGCATGGACAAGAAGACGACAGCGTCTGACAAGACTATGCGTGTTAATGGCAGCACTGTTTGTTTTATCTTGGTCACCGAACCATGTATGTAATCTGTTGACAAAAACATTTCATATTAATTATCCAGTAACTGAAATTTTACTTGATTATTCAATGTGTTTAGCTATGTCAAATGCTGTCACAGGTCCATTATTATTAATTGCTACATGCTCAAACTATCATCGTTATATATTTCGCTTCTTCTATCGATCATCAATGACAAGCCATTCAACCGCAAGTTATTCAATGCCCGTCAATTCTATACATTCGTCAACTGGAATAGGTTCACCAATCGAAACATTTCCAACTATTCATAATCGTGTGCGCAAACAAAAACTAAAATTCGTTGAGAATTCACGTACATTAGAAATGGTGGGAAATGAATGTGATTCTAATTAATAATTGATAGCAAAATCGAAATTATTTTATCGTGCATATTTTTACTGTGTTTGATCAAGATGTCTGTTTTTGTCATTATAGACATCAGTAAACAAACGGTAGCAATGGAAACAAAAAAACAATTAGATAAAAAATATATCTGAAAACATAGTAATTGTTATGTTAAAATAATCCTTTCAATTTCTTCGTTAACGAAATTTCGTGTCGTATTTGATGTCGTTTTTTGATATACCTTCATGGATATATAAGAGATAATAAAAATATATATTTTCAAGATGGATTATGTGTTTTGCTGTTATTGTGATCACCCCTTGCCAGTCGAATTATAAAATCAATATAATAGAGTTTTCCACGCTTTGTATGCAAATTTAAGTCACAAATTATGCATTATTAACTCAGCTACTGATTTCAGATAGCCACTGACTCATGAATTAGGGTGAAGTCTAATTAATTCTTAATGGTTGTTCGAATGTCGTCATTGATGTTTAAAACTGTAATCGATCAATCACTTTTCCTTTTGGAAGTGAACGACACTGAGTTCAGATCCTGAAGTGTACATAAACTCTGGGATGCAGGAACATTCTGCTGATGAGTCCTGAATAGGATGAAACTCTCATTTTAGATTTCACTCCTTGAAACCATTCATCTATGCTTATGAAGTATGTAAAATGCTTTCAAGGGTTTCATATTATGATATTTATGTTGTCGCAACAATGACGATGATGAAAATAATTTCTTCTCATCATTATTATAAATTTCGCTGCAGTTAGAAACTTTCAATATCGCTGTACAATAATGAAATAAATTTCTCTTTAACATAAATTAAAATTGTATTGATTTGTAAAAATATGTTTTAGAAATTTCCTTTCAATCATCACTATTTTGCAATCATCTTTCATTGAGAAAGTTAACCATCGTTTCAGTTGCTTCAACCATATTATTTACCTTCATTAAATTTAAAAAGAGTCAGTTCTTATATATTCGTCTCCCGTTTTTTAAAGAGTAGATATGAAAGAAAATATGTCGACAAGTGCATTGCTTCTGTTTGGGATCTTTGATATTACACATCACGATAAATTGTAAGTCTATCATCATAATTTATGAGCACAAACAGCCAGGATCCAAAATTATTCACTTTAAATAAATCTCTAAAACTAACGTTCATTGCAATAATTGCACAGTTCAATAATAGGTGATTAACACTTATTAGCAGGCTGCTGTAAGCAGCGGAAAAAAAACTACAAAATAATCGAATTTATATTATTCTGCCACAATAATTATTCAAGCTCTTTTTTAAATAGACAAATAGGAAAAATTAATGAAAATTTATTGTTTTCATTATGAGAACATAATTTACATAGACGAATGAACATTATGAATTATGATTTCATAAGGACGGTTCACTTAAGAATGTTCTAAAATGAAAACATCGACTCATAACTAGAAAGAACTAACGCCAAGTTTTTTGTCCACATGAAAATTAATGTAAACAATCTAAGTCAACGCTGTATTTATATGACGAAAACAATTGATTCGACTACAAAAATGTGACATTAGTTGAAGTTTAGACATTAACTTTATGATTTAAAAGTATTATTCAAAATAATTAATATGAAATAATGGCCTCACCGGAGCTGGTGGGCTTAACCCAATGTAAGAAATCTATCTTGTATAAAAAGTAATGACTGATTGAATTATACACTGTAAAAATTCTTCATGACTTTCAAACCTTTTCATATATTGTTAACATTGAAAATAATTTACAGAAGGCTGTTGTTATTAATCTAACAAACACTAATTCAAAGACAATAACGCTTATAAACTTAAATATAAGGGTATTCTACATGAATTTCATCTATTGAATTTAAAGAAAACGATATATTCAACGGAGTTGTGAAAATGACGTTGTTTTAGTTATTAAAAAAAGAAACACCCAAGGATTTACAATTTTTATTGTTTTTTTATGACTAATGCATTATAGAACTAAAAAGCACTAAAATATCTTATCATGGAATACAATTACATTAGCTATATAAGAACTTTCGTCTAGATTAGAGCGAATAGTTTAACAGTATTCGGGCGCCGAGTTGATGTAAGACATTAAATAGGAATAATATATTTGTAAAATCTCAACGAATGAATATTTTGATGTTTGATTATATTTCCTTGAAAAAGCTTGGACCAGATTGCCAGGCTGTTATATCTTGTGATCGAGTAGATGCCCTGTTAACGTATGACGTGATAAAACCGTCAATCAGAGAGCAGAGAATTATCGATTGGAACAGTGACACACGAAAATCGTACGAGCAGTCTAGAGTATGTATCGATCCTGCTTCTGCCTAGCCCAGCCAGTTAAGTCCAGAACACCAATAACAGCCTCTGTGGTATGAATCATTATATTTCAAACATACTGAGTTTATATACCAAATAGACTGACCACAACGTACCAATAAAATAGAGAAAAAACATTTGTACGAGTTAGCCAAAAATGGCTGGGAATTGGGGGTGCGGCAATAATAGACTGGGTATAGCTCAGGAATGGTAAATAGTACAATAATAGTCAAAGGGTCAAAATAAAGCTCACAATGAAAGAAGCATGAATATGGGTAGTTTAACTAATTAGCAAATATACGATAAAAATTATATGCATAATATTGGTCCATAAATGTCTCCCGAAATACCATTCACTATTGTTATCGGGATATAACACAGCCGAAACGTCGGATTAACTTCAAATTCATTCGCTGAGATTTTACAAATATATTATTCCTATTTAATGTATTACATCAGTTATTTTCAATACAAATGAAGCATGAATGTTATTATGACATAAAATTTATATTTATCCCCATTAAACCTAATGTCACCATGTCATGATATTGAGTAATTTGTAACTTAATGAAAACCAGACATTTCAAAAACTAAGTAATTTAAAATCTTGGCAATTTTCTGATTCAAAAAAAAACATGCAGAATAAGTAGAAATTACTATGCAGATTAATTTCAACATAAGTAAATTCTTATATCATTTTCACTTGGATATATTTTGTTTGAACATCATGGTCAGTTATACAATTTATTTAGCTATTTGTAACTATTTATTGAATCTTTTTTTTATGTCATCATGAAATCCAAGGGAAAGAAAAGCCCACCTTATCATTTACTGATGAAATGGTCATAAATCTTCTCACACACACCGGAATTGATTTAAAATTGTTTTATTTCATAGACCACTGCTATCATCAAGGAAAAATGTGTTACAATAAAAACTTATCCCTATCCATTGAAAGACAGTTAGTATCTAGAAGATTATCCAAAAACCCATAACTTACAACCGATTCTGGGGTGCAGTTACATCTATCTGATGAGTCATATATAAGACGGAACGCGAGTACTGTATTGCACTGTTAGACTAAGTCCATCTATTTTATGGTAAATTAACTCCGTATTTTCCGAATGTCTTGGGGCTTTTTATTACTGTCTCCAGCAGAATGATGAAACAAACAACTATTGAAAATTAAAAATAATAGTAAAGCGAGTAAGCTTAAACTTTTCTTCTACTAATTAAATAATTTTACTCAAGAATGGGTGTACCTAATTTCAACGCAATATGTTTTTGGAGCTGGAGAAACTTCATGTCTAGGTGATTACTCAGCTAGTCTTATCCTACTAAACTTATCAACAAAATATGTTCAGTAATTCATTTTACATCCGAACTTAATAAAGTGTCATCCTGGCTAATTGCTATTGATTAAAAGTAATGGTTTACATAAGAAACCGTTATCAGTAGAGTTTAATTATACTGGACCTGAGACACTTGCCACCAGTTAATGGACACATCAAACTGTGGACTAACTAAGATGAGCAGTGTCAATCATTCGGTGGTATATCAGTGGCCTAAATGCCAAGTGCTCGCTATGAAACCTGAAGATATTTCACTCAATTTCGGTTGGGATCATGAATACGCACTGCTGAGCAATCACTTACTAGAACTAAAATTATTCCGTAAGGCAAAACTTAAAAATTATCTGTTTTTAAATACCGTTAGAAACGGTTCTCTATAGCAAAACAAATCTTTTTGTAAAGTCTTATCATTAGTTAAAATTTCTTTTAATTCAACTGAAACTCATCCATTCATAAATCGTTTATAATAAAAATGCCAAGTTATAGTAGCCATTTTCATATAAAGCACATTAAAATAACTAATCATAATAATTGTCTAAATAAAAGTAAAATATTATACTATCCATCAATGCTTTCATTTAATTCACTTATTCCTACTGATTAAAAGTACTTTTTTTTAATGTTTTTTTTCCCAGACATGCAACCTGCATTTCTGAATAACAAATTTTACTGGTTATAAATATTCAAAGTCCATTTGAGTTGTAAACAAAATGATATTTAGGAATTATGATATAAACAAAAGTTTGCGTGATTTAAACAAAAAACATAAAAACTAACAGCATCTAAAATCAAATCTGATGTTCAGTCAAAAACGTTTATTATAAATATATAACCGCAATCAAACTTAGTGATTTGATTCAATGCATAGTTGAGTTTTGTACTCAGTTATTAAATTATCTTGCTAAATGTGTATAAGTCATGGTGCCATTTTATTCAAAAGATGATTGTAAATTAGACAGATAAAGCTTAAAATATGGAAAATAATACAAAATGAGATAGAAGGTGACTAATTAATAATCAGATATAGAAGGAAACATTTTTATATTATATTTAAATATTTGATAGTTATTAGTGGAAGACTTTCATAAAACTAAGGTGATCTTCATTGAAATTAGAGTTGAAAAGATTAACTATTAGTCATCATAGTAGAACAAATGAAGTATTCTTGACAAATGCGCTGATCACTATTTACACAGACGATAATGATTATTAGCTTGAATAGAAGAATAAGCACCTTTGTTCGCTTTGAAAAGTGACGAAAACAACTTGAATCAACAAGAACATGTGTAATTTATAGCGTTTTCATAATTTTAATATAGGTAAGCTCATCATTGAGACAGATTTGAAATTGAGTACTCCTTGTATACTTGGTTTGTTAAGTTCCTTTTTCCGATTATCCCAAACCTTTAATTCATAGTTAAACATTTTTTGTGTTAATTTTTTTATAGTTGTAAAATAGAATAGTTTGTTTAAACAAGTGATCTCCTTGTGAAGAACAATATTTATTTTATGAAAACATTTATAAAGTAGTTTAGATGTTTCATCTACTACAAACAAATAACATATGTCAATATGATACTGAATCAGACAGTTATATGTTAATTCAAACCATTAAGTAGTTGTGGTTTATTTTGAAATTTTCCGAAATCCTATTCAGTATGCTTAAAACTAGTCTTCAGTTCCTATTATTTCATTTTACAGAAAAAAAAACTGATTACAGGATAATAAAATAGGAATAAACATAAATAATTACGCAGTTTCAAGGTAGAACAGTCTGGATTTTAAGAAGTTAATCACAATGAAAGTAAAGAGTCAAACCAACTAGAAGACTTCATCTCATCAAACAAAAGTATAGACAATTCAGTGGTCCGGAAAATATGTAAAATAATTCGGATTAACGAAGGAAATTTTTTTTGTCATGAGAGAAGAAATAAAAGTAATCGAGCACAGAAAATTTTCCCAAAATTTATTTTATTAATGGAAGCTCAGTAATCATAATCGTTATTGTTTAACTGATATAATAGCCTAATGAAAAACAGAAAATGATTACGTCATAGTGCTCGAAAATCTCAAGCAACACATGATGATCTATATATTAAAGGAAAAGAGCAAAATGAAAATAATTAAGGCATTATAATATATGTCCACTTGATGAATATGGTTGTGATGAATAAATAAGAAAATGTCAGTTATGATAACGAGCGATTAGTTCGAATGAAAAATTCCGAAGAGAGTAACAACGACTAACTATAATGTATGAAGCGATAGGAATTTTAGGGACATTACAAAATGAAAGTGACTGTTTATTGTGCTTTAGCGCGCTGAGTTCAGTCTTCAATCACTGAAATACTAAACCCTCTACAGCATATAACGTCTTAATTTATGCTCATTTTAATTTAAATGTTTATATGTAACCTAATTAGGCAGAATGACCCAAACTGATGAGTTATTCCAATATTATGCTGTTGACTGTTCTACATTTTCAGAAAGCCCTTCTAAATAATGGTTCCAGATGGCTTCATAGAATTGTTGCATTTTGCGACCGATCTAATTTGGTTCAAAAGAGTGATTAGGCTTATATATACATAACAATTTGACCTAACATGTACATTTATTCTTAACATAACCATAAATTAAAGGTAGATTGAAAAAGATATGATAAAGTCAAGAGGAACAAAGCATTTTTCCCAAAACTCTAAAGGTTAATTTTTCAAAGTTTCTATTTTCATTATTTCTTTTAAATATAATGTTTATGTCGAGAAGTTTCTCTTGGTACTTCAGAAATCCTTCAAGTTTAAGTTCATATTTCAGACTTCTGACAGTCATTCACTAGAGTTTAAAATTAACGTCATCAATTCACATTTGTCTGATCCTTGAGAATAGAAATACCTTTTAGATGTTCTTCCTGGAAAATAAGATGAAGATTAGAAAACAAACGTATTATCTGCAGCGAATTTCTATTGATAATAATTTTTTGTGGAAAACTATCTTAACTTCTTTACAGGAACACATCGAGGGGATGAAAATATTAGTTGAAATTCGATTCTAATGTAAACCTGATTAACTGGCAAAAGCTTAAGAATTTATTCAAGACTACATTTATGTAGCCACTTCGTTAGAAAAGTTTTTGTCGAACATTGAATTTTTCTCTTTCGTGTTTTGCGTTTTTAGGTCTAAATCTGCATTCTTAAGTGTGCAATAAAAACAAGATGTTCCAAGTTTCTGTTGTCTCATTATTCACATTTGAACAAAACGAAACTGAAAAAAACCTGTCCCAACTAATAAATGATTGCCAATCTGCCTAGTATATGGAATATATTCCTAAGTTAACTACATTTGATCAACAAACGTGTATATAATACACATTAACCTAGCCAAAAACACTCAGATTTATAATTCATGCATATATCAATGTTTCACTTTGAGTTTTCTTTCCGCTCGCCGAATAATAAATTCATAGATTTTATTCAGCTGAAATTTTGCATAACGGAAAAATTCATCTGACTATACTCAAATATAGGTAGTTTGGTTTTAAAATAGTATGGCTAGTCAGTAATGCCACCCCCCTAGCAGCAAAACTTTGACAAAAGAGAATTAAAAAACTGAGGAATCTGAATTTGAAGTAACTAGTATAGAGTTGTTTTACGGCAATATTGCGGAATGAAAAAGATAATAACCGAAGTCATAGTTAAGCGATAACCTGATGAAAGTATATGCAATAAATGTTCCCGAAAAAACATTATCTACTAAGATTTTAAAGCATCCACATTTGTATTTTAAGAATTCAAAGCAAAAGAACCCATAGAAACCTACTCATTAAAAATTGACCTGTTGTAAATAATTTTTTAGTAACCATTTTGCTCAAGTACCTGTATGTAGTTTTGTGTTCAAATTCATATCGCTCATTGATGAGTTCTGAATGTTTTACATATTAAAGTATCTGTTATAAATTAACATTTAAACAAAAGGTTGGTTCGTATTCAGGATAATATCTTCAAATATTGAAATAATGTTATGAAAATTCGTAGCTACAAAATTGTTTTCAGAACCTGACGAAATTAAAAGACATTATATAATTGCAGTAATTTATAACCTCTTGACAGAATGAAACAGGTGAATAATTTCATTTATATTTTTAGTTCCCAGGATAGAGTTCAATGGAGAATGCCGATGAGCGGCCTATACCCCTCCATGAGGGATAATAGGAGTAAGTAAATAATTTACCGCGTTGTACCATTCCTCATTGAAAAACTGACTAAATACTTTAGGTACGAATAAACTCAGAGTAGTTTTCCTACATAGTAGATGAAACTTGGTCGTTCAGTTAGTTAAATAAATCAGTTCAGTTAGAAATGTCACTTTTACACTATAGTATAAATACTGTGCAATGAAAAATATAATATAAACAAGAGACAATCTTCACGTTCAATAGACGTATTTCAACAATAATTGACATTTTAAGTTGTAAATGGATATATATGTTTTCCTCACGATTGAAATCGTTTATTAAGTCAGAAAATGAGATAGTAAACAAGATGCATAATGCTTTATTCTCTATAGATTTGGTTATTCGGTTTAGATTTTCGAATGAATATTTCTTAATGTGATTAAACTCTCAGTATCTTCACTTATTCTTTACTGTTTTGTTGACATACAGTTTCGAAACATTGTTACAAATATAAGTAGACAAACTGTTCTCATTAACACTTCGGAAGTTGTCTTCTAAAAACACACATACATATGAGTATATTCAAACATATTACTCACCAGTTTGATAGGTAATTATGATTAATAAAGATAGAAGTTAATATGACAAATCGCTATAAAGACTGCTTTATTAAATTTATAATACTCAATTTTATGAGGAAATCAGCTGACGTAGAGGTGAAATGGTAGAAATTCTTATCATATGTTCTCAAAAATAACTAAAAACTACAGGATTGTGCAAAGATAAAATTCCTATCAGTAGAATACTTTGATTTTTAAGAAGAAAGGTCCAGTTTATTTTCTGACATATCATGTACATGAATATGAATAACTTGACGGTGTATTATTTCTTAATATTTAACCAAATCATTTCATTTCTGATGTTAGATGATCTGTCAGTCAGGATAAATTGACCATACTAAATAATTAATTCATAATACCCGTTTGATAATTGATAAGGTTTCACTGTACAGTAACAGGAAATGGCTAAAGTATGGAGGCATGTTCAGTGATATAGTTTGGTGAATACTTCCAATAGTTATCACTAAGTAGCAATTAAACTCATTTCGTTTGATTCTTCCTCCTAATTGAGTTTTATCAAATTTTAATGAGTAGAAAGAGTAGTTTTTGAAGATTTCTAGGCAAAGATAATAGTTTTTTATAAGACGTAGGTTTGGAAATCCTCAGCTGGGCAAAATAAGATCTTAAAATAACCATAGTAATTTTAAATATGATATCGTCAAGTTTCTTTGAAAGCCTGAACCAATCAATACTACCCTTGAAAACCTGGAAGCACTGGACAACCATTTCGTCTTAGTCTGTGACTCCTTACTACTGACTATCTACGACTCTACACATTAGACTCGAACGCAGGACCTTTGGTCTGTCTAGAATCTTCAATATCTAGATCATTGAGTCAGCATCTGACGACGTTAATGTTTAGCTTCAACCAGTTCGTGGTGAAAACCAGTTTACGACTTTGCGCGACCATTTTCCATTATCTATGGAGAAAAACTGCCTCACATCCAACACAGCTGAACTCCACTGGTCGTAGTTTCTCAGCAGATTTCCGAGAGAAACATCTCAAAGATACTCATCAGTGAGCACATGATAACTGTCACCACGGGGTTGTGAGGAAGGGACCGTGGGTGCGCTTTGCTGAGGAGTCAAAGACTAAGACGAAATAGCCGTCTAGTGTTTCCAGGTTTCCAATGGTGGTGTAACACTGATCGATTCATGATTTTATTGAAAAAAAATCTCCATAACCCTACACTAAATCGTAACAATTTCTCATCGAATCCTCACTGAAAAACAACTCGTTCTAACACCTAGTGGTTAAATTTCCTTATATTCACTTGCCATTATATGCCTTAATTTTAACAATTTATGAAAGCTTGTGGGTGCTAACTGTATATGAGTCGAAAATGTTTAAAAATGTACTCGACAAGTACTGCTTAGTTTTGAAAATTTTACTGATTAATCTCTGTTAGCAGATAACATTGCATTTCTATTAATACTTGATTTTTAAACATTAGCCAAACAATGAACATTGAATTCTGATTAGTAGGTAACGTTTTAAGCTCATTAGGATAAAATTCAGACTAATAAATAACTAACAAATGGTTACAAAACATACATAACATCAATTTTCGGAAGTATTAAAATCTTAAATTTTAAGTTAGGTATTTGTTTTGTTTTTTACAGACATTTTAATCCTTGTGGCATGTTTTGGTTGAATGACCTTACATTAATTTCGAATGATAACAAACTAAATCTGTGACCTTAGTTGTCTTTAAAGTGACCATTTTTCTCAAGCTGAATTGATCATTCTAAATAACAAATTACTGATCAACTTCACCGATTATGAAATATTATTAATTATATAAATGCTGTGTTTGTTCACTAAAACATTTCAATCAATTTTTCGCAAACGTCCTTCTTCCAGTTTGAACATCAAAATGCTCATTATTCGTCTTGGTTGTGGTACTACCAGTTAGTGGTCAGTTAGTATCATTAATCTCTGTTAGGAATCAAATGTTTTATGGAACGGCAATATGACTAAAGCATGGTATTATTTTTCCCACATGATGATACATCTTGTATAGTGTAAACATTGAATTATATAAATGGAGAATGTTTTAACATGTTTATATTTACAAACATGAATCATTTTGATATTTGATAGCGTTAACAATTTTTCGCGCTACATTTTCTTTCCAATGTTATACAACTTTCATAGTTTTGTTGAGTTCCGTGATACATTTAAGTATCAAAGAATGATTAAGAAAATTCTATTCAGTCTATTTTTGTAATTCTCCTGTCGAATCGATGCACGCTATGATATTCGATTTCTATGAAAAATTTCTATTTGTTTTTCTACTATAAAACGTACTATGATCATTTCATGAAAAATGAAGTTAAGTGATAAATGGGTCAAATATGAGCTATTGGCTTGATTTTGTACATTTATCTCCATTATAATCACATGCCAAACCACTACTTCCATTCGACTAACGGTGAAATGCTGACGTTATATTTTCATTATACGTTTATCTTAAGTAATAATAATAAACCAAGAATTCGAGAGATAGATCTTATTATCCACCATCAAAATAGTTGAACTTGCAGTTACGAAATTATTATAGATTTCACTAAATGATTATCACGATGGCGATCCAGTTGATGCTAAATCTATAAGTATTCTAATAATTCTAAATAAGAAATAAGTTTTATACTCAATATTGTTTTCTGACGATTCTGTAAAACTTAGTAAAGTGTGCTAAAGTTTTTTTAATAATAACTTTTTTCTTTTGTGTGATGCATTTTGTTAAACTACAGGTACTACCGAGAAATTTGAAATCAAGGCAAAATATCTATATAGTCTTCTTCCAATTCTCTTTTCGATACCAGTAAACCATAAAAATGATTCTTAAATACTGGTGAACGGGACAATATTTCTAAACTTCTAATTTCTCATCTTAAAACATATCAACCGAAAATACATTATATTGTGACAAATAGACAGTAGGTTTATGAACAACAATGATGTTATGGTTAATTTAGTTACATACATCCAAGCAAAGTCATAAACTTTATCAATGCATATTAACAAATTTGAAGTGGATTCCGCCTCGGTAAAGCTGCAGACATTTAAATCCAAATTATTACAGAAAAAAAGCTTCTTTTTCTCAACTATTCTTTCTAGTGTAACCTTTTTGTATGAAATTTAGACTATCAACAACCATACGACTGGTAATTTTGAAAGTGAAAAACACTTTTTTTTGGTAATTATTAGAGAAAATACTTATAGAATCAATGTAACAAGGAGACTTTAGTGTTTATTTAATCTTTTATAATTAGCGATAAATGTTCAAAATACAAAAAAGCCGATTGAAGGAAGGATTCAATTGGTTCAGAAAAAGTCTAAAATAATTGCTTAATAAAATTAGAACTGAAAACAAGTTAATTTTATTTAGAAATCGACTGTGAATCCAGTTTAAAAGTGATCTTGTTTCAAAACTATATCCGTTGATGACTAGCATTGTGAAATAAAATGTGTTGAGGAATATTGTTCCACATGGTACTTAACTGTATCAACAGATTGTTAACATCCATCACATAGTTATATAACCTCATACCTTCATATTACTTACAAGTTCAGGCAAGAATTCACTTATGATAATCCTATTCACTTCATCAATATAAATTACTAACATTACCTGTTGAAACGCATCTATCTTATCTATCCAAGTCTTTATTTGACTAGAACATTGGAAATAAAAATTTTATATATATTTCCAATGTTAAGTGAAATTAATTCATACATTAAATGAAATTATGAGATTAATATTGCGAACAAATATGTGAAACAATGGGTGAGAGAGGAATAGTAATGTTGCTGAAAAACCAGATCAAATGTTTTTTTGGAAGGCTATATTATGTTTGAAGAAATATGAACTGATGAAGAAATAATAAGTAGGTGGGTGTTAACTAACTTATTCATGTGTTTGCAAGACCTACCGTGATGTCAAAACGATAATAATAATAATAATAATAATAATAATGATAATAATAATAATGATAATAATAATAATAATAGTAATAATAATAATAATGATTATAATGTCAACATAAATGAATCAGAGTAACAACGATAAAGCCTACCAGACTCAATGTCCTCTGAACGGCAAAAACAATAGCCATCCGAATATAAAAACAAGAGTTATATGTGCAAATGAAATATGATTAGACACTTTCTTAACCTTGGCCAACCTCAGGGCCAGCATATGAACAGTAATCTTAATTATAAGATGACCTAATTTGACAAATGTACATAAAATCTTTTTCCTTTAGTATCCTCATAAGTCCAAGCCAATCGTACTCAAACATACTATTAGCCAAGAATCATTCTGTAGTTAATTAACTTTATATCAAAGAAATTTAATGTCATGGTTTAAAGTCACCGAAAAATGCAACATTTTTAATTTCAAACGCTATTATCATAATTAATTCACGCTAGCGGCTAACTTTTTTCTACTATTTATCTTTTTTAATTAGCATTTATTCTCTGACAGTACGTTTGTTGTAATTGCTGCACTACATAACCTATATGATTCGCTGAAATAAATTTTTTCAATACATTATTGGGTTATTTCAAGAAGAAAAGTGACACCGTCTCGAAATTTATATTTTTAAACATTAAGATGTTCATGTTCATGCGTAATAAATCTCAAACCTATTTTAATCATTTTTCATGAGTTCTCTCTGTTTGTAATTGATAGATTATACTTTTGTTGGAAATTCTAGTGATTGCTTGTTGATGTAAATGTCTAACTTGTAAAATGGTTTCAAAAGAATATCTTTCGAGCAGTCAAAAGTTGGTTTTTGCTATTAAATAATATTAATTTTCAGTTCCATAATCTGTCATAGAATTTATTGAGTTTTTGATTGAGATCATGAATCGACTGATGTCAAATCACTATTAAAAACCTGGAACCACTGGAGGGGAATTTCACCGTAGCATGAGACTCCTCAGCAGTGCGCATCCACAATCCCGCTCGTGGGATTTGAACCTAGAGCTTCTGGTCATGCGTGCGATATAATTTTAATTTTGTTTACCATTCAGATGGGCCGATAGGCAGGAAGATAGGTAAAAATGTTAGGGTGTATCATAACGGCTTACCATAGTGGTTTATATAAATTTTACAAACAACGGATTATATAAACAATGTAATAACAACGTCTGACCTTCTAAATTGTCCTTGCTCTACATAGGTCAATTAGAAATAACAAATAATGCAATCCCAACTAATCTATTGTATTCATTTTATTTATTCCTAATCACTATTAGTAGATTATTAGATCATCTTTATTTATTCAGGAATATTGAAATTAACAACAGTTTGCCTGAAATTTGCATTGTTACTTAGTGTTATTGTTCTATTCATGAGTTATGTATTTAAATTCATCAAGCGTTTATCAGCTGGTTTATATGTCTGAAGAATACTTATACCTGTTAAGATAACTGTTAGAGTTATTTTAATACTGAATAATACGCTTCTATCGTATCAGTATTATTACTTAGATTAATCGAGACACTGGGATAAAACAAATATTGCATATACAAATTAGCATTTCTTCAATGTAAAAATTGGAAAGTCGAAAACCGTCATCTAATTGAGTTTACGGGAAAAAATGAAACCAAAGTTTAGTATAATATAATAGTTAGGCATATTATACTATATGATGTTTATATTTTCCTTATTTAAAACAGAATCAGAAATCCATCATTAGTTGTAAAATACGGTAACAAATAATGTTAACAGATTAGCGGCGACTATAGATCTGAATACAAATACCGTATTACTGAACACATTCGTCTAATATTTAAGGGATTTGATTAGAATTGAAGACCAAACACCGTGGTATTCCTTATCGATTAATGATTAACCATCAAAATTTATTGCACGCTTATAGAAATTGAACGTATATGCATGGACTAAAAAAGATCTCAAATGTTTCAAATTCGCTTGTAAACTTCGTTTTTAATGCACCCTGATGATTTACAATCGAGGATAAACATTTTTATTCACTCCCTTTCGGATACAAATTCTATGATCGTAGATCACATTGTATCCGAAAGAGTATGAAAATAGAAAAAACAGCTGACAGGGCCACAAGTTTTTCAGTACTATTTACTCATTAATATTCCCTCTCAAACTTACTATATAACTGATCATGATTCTTAAGTTATCTCTTTTAAATAAACTTTCAACATATTCACTAGAGTCTGAGATTGGCGAATATAATGTGATTGGTTATTAACATTTTGTAAATTAATGTCTAGTGACTCCAGTGTTTTTCAGCCAATATCATCAAACACAGATGAATGACGATCGATTTTCTGAGTCGACTTATACCACAGGTTTGTTTATTACAAGATCCAACATTATTAAAACTAATTAATGACTTGGAACATTGTATTGATTCTGTGGTGTCGTTTTTGATACTCAACTAATAAATAAAATCAAATTTACTGTATCCTACTATGAAATAAATTTAACCATATGTGCAATAACTAAGATTTCAACTACATCACAATGATCATGATGAGTTTTATCTTATTTAATATTATCACCTAACACCTAAGTATTTTTCTTTCCTAAAATCATTTATTCTATACTACTGTAATTTTTTAATCATTCCTGAGCATATTTCTCTTAGGTTTACGTAACTACCTTATCCATTTGCAGCGATCACGTATTCTATGACGTCATTGTTTTATTCTCCATAAAATATTTGTCCTAACTTATATAGATTCTTTAGATATACATCGATATGTTATTTCTATCTTTCCATTAATCACTGATATTTATTGAGCAATAATAATAAATATTCCTTCAAGATCAGTAAAGAAAAATAAATGACATTTTAAACGTAAAATAAATTCAAACATTTTGACTAAAGTTTTTTCTGTTTTTTGTTTTATTCAAGTCTAATCAAAATGACCAACCAGTAAATTATCTATTTGAATAGAGTAAATATTTCAAAACAAAGAAATTATTGAAGTCATTTTTGAATGTCGAATTCACCATAGAAACATCAATACCTCCTATGATAATAGAAGATATTTGAAGTATTGAAATATATTTGATTATTAATGACGATATTAACGAACAGATAATGATTGAAATTGAAAGAAAACCTGAGCCAAGTTTGTTAAAAAAATAATTTTTAAGTTAAGTGAAATACCTGAAAATCTATTTTTGATTTGTATTTAGTTAGAGGATGATCTGGTTAAGAAACATTTAATTGTACACAAAATTCAAGTGGAAAACGTTCGCTTACAAAATGTATTCTAATGCTTAGTTATTAACGTAAAACATGAACATTTGTACAATTCTGATATGTAAGAAGGTTGTTTTCATTGGTATTTTGTAAACAAAATTAAATAAATGAATAAACAGTTAATAAAGTCATGTCTGTAAAATACCCATTTATAATATATTCAGTTACCGTCAATATGATTTAAGAAAAATGAAGAAAATTCGTTTATGACAGAAATGGAAATGACTGATTGAGTCCACTAATGAACAATATACACCTATGGTTTGTATTAATCCACAGAATAAAACACTACATACTACTCTGACATAAAGAACTTGCCACTTATCTGGTATAATATTCTTTTCAACAAGCATACAGTCACGTCCCAGCTATTGACTTTACGGTATAGTGTAAACAAATGTTCGTATCCTATCTAGGCTGTACATGATGACAGATTGTTCATAACACTTGATTATTGTAAGATACAGTTTTTCATACACAGGTGGTTGACTATAAGGGAGAAAACCTTAATAAGTGATTAACTTGCATCTTGTTTTTTCAATAATAAAAAACTTTGTAAGTTAAGTAATTATTCAGAGTATTTAACGAAAAAAAACCTTTTTTGGATTTTTTTAAATAGGATATACTTTGTCTGAACTTTTGCTGTCAGTCATACAAACTTTAAAACTATGACTTCTATAGTTTTTTTTTAGAGAAAAGCAGGATTTTCATAGCTTTAAGCAGCTGATCTTTTTATATATATAAATTATTCTATCTTTTAAGATCTGATGACGGTGTCACGCGATAACTTTGATATTTTATACACGAATATTTCAAACCAAATATAATTAATTGTACAGAAGATCACGTTCTTAATGTGTTCGTAAAACATAGAAAATGAATGAGGAAATTGAGTACAATATAGTAAATAGTTTACATGTAACAATGGCTTTTGTCTTCCTTTTCACATTTTTAAGCATTTACTTTTCTTCTTCATATATAATTGACACAGTAACTTAATAAACGTTCACAAATAACAAAAGAAGTCAAACTGAGTTAAGACATTATATGTTAAAAAATAAAAGCTCTCAGTTTGTTTCAAACGATTGACTTAAGGAATAAGTACATTAAAATTATAAACTCATAATAGTTAAATTAATTAAATCTTGTTCAACCTAAAGTTCTTCGTTAGAACTTAGAGGGAAAATGATATATCATTCACAATGTCTTAGTCTCTGTTATTACTAACTTATACTGGGAGTATACAAGTTGCTCGTTCAAAAAAACCCATCGAACGTAATATTCTTGGTCCAATGATCTCTCTGCTTATTTATTCGTTCCGGATGAAATATACACCAGTCAATAAAACATAATAAACTAACATATACATAAATTCATTTAGTATTGTTTGTTTGAAGCGAAAGGTACTGGGTTCGAGTCCCAGAGTGAACATCAACTCTGAGATGCAGGTACATCCAGCTGACGAGTGCCAAACAGGACGAAACGCGCGTCCTGGATTCCACTGCTAGCCACTATCCATCTTTGCTTACAATTTATATACATAATTTTTCTTTTAGGTCTCTTGTATAATTATTTATTATGAGAGTTGTTTAACTAAATTTAATTCGTACAAATTTCAGAATTCAGCAAACTCCACAAAAATCGATACTAATAATAAATGGTTTGGTTTCATTGAGTATTGTTTGTTTGAGTCTTCCCATTGATGATTAGGACTGCAACTGGTCAGTCTCTTATTGGTCATATGTGCATACTGTGCGCATTGCCTCTGTATTGCCTTAATTCACAAGCATTATAAGTAAAGATGGCTTATTTAGAAAAATTCAATAAAAATCCATAAAAATCGTAATTTGCTTTCGTTTTTTTCTTCATAGTTACCTTAACGCCAGGATTTTTTTTCACATAAATATAATCATTTTCACATTTAATTTAAAGAGTAAAAAGTAATTTAACAGTAATGTATTAAATAAAGTTAATAACACATTACGCCAAGAAATGGAGACAGACATAAGAAGAATGAACAAAAAATGGATAGAATTAGAAAGGGAGGCCCAGGACAGATTGGGTTGGAGAATGCTGGTCGGCCGCCAATGCTCCATTGGGAGTAACAGGCGTAAGTAAGTAAGTAAGTAATAAATTTTCTCATCATGAATAACAACTAGACATATTAAATTATATAATCTATTTCTATGTCTATTTCATTTATTTTCTTAAAAAAAACAACAACAACAAATTTACTTCCATTTTCAAAATCATTAAAAAGATGTACGAAATTTTTGTAAAGTTTTTTTTGTTTAAACCTTACCTAATGTTCATAATTACATTAATACAATGATAAGTTGTTTATTTTTGGGGGAAGATTCCACTGAAGATAAGAATGTTTGATCAATAAAATCATAAGAAAGATCAATTTTCTAATCTAAATAAACATCAAATGGAAAATATATAAATACATATACATTGAATGTTGACGTAAATTCATTATCATATTTAACTGATTTATTATATTTAAATATAAAAAAATAACCAGAAAACACTATAAAATTATAAACGAAAATTTTATTCAATATTATATTGAACGTGAAAAGTTTTTTTCTTTTCTGAACGTTTGAGAAGTTACATCTTTTTGGAGAAAAATCAATGTTTCTTCCATTTTATTATAAACAAAATGGATGTAGCAAAATTTAAAAAAAAAAGTTTTTCTGAGTTACATTTCTAATCATTCATCAATAAGAAAATTATCACTTATGATCGATATCTTAGGATGGATTTTATATGATTCTAGAGTTTACAAAGAGCATAAAAACACGCGTAAAATTGTTGTTCATGATTAGATACATAGTTATTTCAATCAGCAGATTTAGGGACAGTTACTTAAAGCTTTCTAAATAGGAATAACACAAATGATTAGTAGTGTAAGAATTGTTCAATCAACTCAAATATATAAACAAGAGTGTAAGGCTCGATCAATATAATTATGGTTATCTCTAAAACTCTTATCCATCAAAGCTAACTCTTCATCAAAAGTGAATATTCAGTAAAGCGTTCACTTTCTAATCGCTATCAGTTTTCGAATATGTGATATAGATCGGAAAATGAATTTGCTAGATAAAGCTAGACTAGATAGATAATGACTTTAGAATATGTTCGCGTGTAAGATTCGAGTCAGCGTGAGGGATCGTGAATGCAGACTATTGAAGAGTCCCATACCGATACGAAACGTCCGTCTAATGTTTCCAGGTTTTCAATTGTAGTCTAGCTTACATCGACTCATGAATTTAACTGTTAAAATATAGAATATGTGATAATCAAATATATTTAACTATAAAACGGATGAAGTTATAACAATGCTTTGGAACAAACAAATTGAAATGACCCTTGTTTATGTGTGAAACATTTTTTTGACTTTAAATTCTAAAATGATTGAACCACCTCTAATTCCATCACGTTATATGAATTCGAACCACAAATCAATAACATCAATCAGTGGAAATAGCAGAAAACATCTAAATAGTGGTTTGAAAATAAGGATGTCGAATAATGAAGACATTTATTCCTGTAGATTTCATTTCCCTGACTGTGCAATCATGCCTGTGTATGATTTTGACGATAATGCTAGGACAAATATAGCAACGAAATAACTTAAAAATTGTTATTATATTTGGAAATCATGTCAAAATTGAATTAGATTATCGACGCTAAATAAAAAATTAAAATAACAGATAATGTCATTGAGTAAAAATAAAGAGAATTCAGTGGAGAAAATTTGCTTTTCTGATTAATTCATTTACTTACTCTATAAATACAAATATACAGCTTAGGTAAATGATTTCGTCGAAAAGATAAAGAATTATAAATCTGTGCTGTATATTATGTTTGAGTAAAGAGGTAAAAAAATTTTAACCCAAATGTAGTTACTCGTTAATCTTGTTTACTCAAAGACAGATTTTTATCGAGGATGGGGAATTTTTCTTTATACAAATAACATAATTTTGTTTCAGATAAAACACGTATCACTTCCAATTTTCTTTGACAGCTTTACACATTTTCGCAGTCAAATATCAAAACGTAAAGACATTCGATACCCTACAAGGTTTTCATCTTGTATGAAAATCGGATTCGTTTCCAACTTATTTCCTTATTAAGTTGTTTTTACTAAACTTGATTATTGCTTAAATTGTTCATTCGACTCAGAACAACAATGATAATTTTAACTTAGATTAGATAACACTATGTTTTATAGTTTCGAACAGAAAAAGGGCATATATTTTGCTTCCTCAATTGTTATTAAAATCCGATTCAATTAATTAACCAAATGACATTCAAAAACTTGACGTTTCGTTGTAAATTGCGTTCATTAACCATATTATTTCAAATTTAACCTCATTAATCAAATTTCAGGTATTCATTCATCTGTTAAAATTTGTGGATATAACATATACGTTACCAATCAAAAACAATAATTGTGGTCGTATCAATTCAAAGGTTGAAATTGATAGTTTCAAATAAATTGAGTATTGTGTAGAAAGTTTACGATAAATATATATGTCAGTTTTATGATAGACCAATGAGATAATTGTATTTCTAACGTTTTGTGACTAGATGTAAGTCACCTCTTCAGAGTAGGTACACAACCCAAATAAAGTTAACATAAGTTTAAATGGTACAAATGAAACAAAGCAGAATATTTACAGTACAATCAAAGTCGTAATAGGTCTGAACATGTCAGCGTTATGTCATTTTGCTCAAGGCTATTCTGTATGACATATCACTGTATATGAATTTTACAATGAAAGTGGGTATAAAAAATGTATAATTTGTTATATGAAGTACTGGTTACTATTCATTAAACTAATTATGAAGTAAAAATTCGAACTTAGTAATACATTCATTTTCAGGTTTACTAATAGTCTCATTCTCGTGTAACTATTTTGGTTTATATTAGTTTAAATAGAATGAAACATATTTCTTTTTTAAATTTATGTCGTTCAACAACCTTTGTTAAGAAGTCTCATCATATTTCATCTTTCTCCTGATGAGTTTCAATCTTTGTACGGTCAGCTTAGAATTGAATGATTACTATATGATTTGTTTAGTTGCTTCGAAAAAAATACTTGCATTAAATTTGTATGTAGAGAGGAATAATTATAGTTTTTATTTAATAGTGCACAACAGTAGAACGTTAAAATACGGATTAAAATCACGAATAATAATAATTAGTAAAATCATCTTTTAAGTATTAAATGACCGATGAAGGGACAGTTGGGTTGCAAATTTATTCTGAACTCAGAAAATGAACTACTTTATTTTATGATTGGTAAAGAATTATCTGGTGAATCATGTCAGGATGAAATCATAGTGAGCAAAAAGGTTCTGTGATATCCCATATGACAATTCAGTTATGCAACCAAATTGTACCTGGTATCGATTTAAGCTTCATCTCACAAAACGATAATAAACCGTCACTAGTGCGATCAAGATTTTAGATATAACCATTCCAATAAAATTGAATAGTATATAAAACCTATCCCATATATATGAATGAATAGGACTAGGCTTTATGTTGATAATTTAGTTAACCTGTATGCGTAGGATAGCTTTAAGGCAGGTTTAATTATTAAATTTTTAACGAATCTAAATAGGTTTATGACAGTAGATTACTCTGTTACCTTGATGAATTTACTAAGAGTTTACATCAAACACTTAACTAAAAGTTCACCAATACAAAACATTTCTGTTCCTGTATCCCGTTTAGACTATTCCTCAAGGAAGTAGAAAGTTATTATTTACATAGCATGATACTAAGAAATTCAGGTCATATCCGATTAGTAGTTAAGTTTTAAGTAAGGCTTGAAAACTTTATTGAATATTTTATCTTTGAAGTAAATATTAAAATGCTGTAAATTATACATAAATTAAGCGGGATATAACATAATAATGAAATTATGTTTCGTGTATTCACTAATCAAATTTATCAGATTACATTTTGGAGTAAAAGTGAAAAAATAAAAAAAATTATTGAACCAGAATGAAATTCTTTAAGAAATTGACTCTCAAATTATTTTAATTAAATTATTAAAACTTTCAACTTCTCTTTTGTCAAGGTAAAATACCATTAGGAAAATATAAGATTTGTCTAAAACTTATGTGAACATGAAGTTCAATTAGCTTGGTAAAAATGCATTATATATTCATTTTTGCTAAATATAATTTACTTGTTCAATAATATAATGATCGAGAATCAAATTATTTAATGATTTGACAGTAGATAAAACGTATCGACAAAACAACGTATAGGCAACCTTGGAAACTATGGACTACATGAATTTTTACAACTTTTAAATAAAATTTAGAAGAATTATACTTCTGAAAGTGTTAGGATGATTCAGAAAGTTTCTCGCAATAGACATGACAAGCTCAGGAAACATTAAGAAGTATTTATCCAATCAGCGTTTGATTAGAAGTCTTGCTAGAAACATCACGTAATTGAAAAGTCACATGTAGAGGTTTTGATTGGCTGATTATTACACTGCTGCTACGTTTAGTAGTATTCTAGAATTTTCAGGAAAACCCAAGGACTTCTAAAATACTATAAAAACCCTATATTTTCTGTACATAAATGAACCTTTGGAGTAAAGTGCTTATCGTATATTTTGCGCCTTTTCTCTCGTGTTCAAGTCGCTGTGTAGATTTAGCTTGGGGGTTATGAGAGTAGCTTAGGATCCGAGTATAGCGTTCAATCAGCAAGACTTATCAGAAAGCATTCTTTTATTTTGTCAGTACTTTCATTGTTGAATAATAACCACTATGAATTCCGTTCATAAAGCTCGAATAAATACTCTCAAAACTCTGTTTTTTGGTAACCGATAGGGATTTTAAATTTATCGTAGGCCTTGAATTAAATACTTGAAAAAATGTTAACTAATATTTCAATAAAATGTCAAAATGTTATTTACTACTCATAATTCAATATGCGTAAAAACTTTTAAAGAAATGTATATAAGGACATAGAGTAAGCAAATCTATATTGATAAATTTCCAGAATGCATGGCTCTATTTTAGAATATTAATCTCCGAGTATTGAGATAAGCATTCAGAAAGCTTAAGAAATGAGACTCACATAAAATAATAAATAGAATGCTAAAAAAACACATCCAGATGATTAGTCCAAAATAGAACGAAATGTGTGTTCAGGATTCCACCAAAAACCACAAATCGACTTTATTTAGAAGCAAATAAGAATATTGTGAATGGATGTTTACCAATAAAGAATGATCAGTGACTGTCCTTAATATCAACAATATAAAAATGTCAACCATTAGAGAGTTCAAACCTTAGTATTTCGCTTTGCTTTTAAATCGACTTCAGTTAGTATCTTTTTTATTTCAGCTATGAAATAAGTCAGCTGTTTTTAAAGTAGCTGGAAGAATATACTTTTTCGGTTTTTATGAATGAATATGTTTAAGTTCACCTTCTTAAAAGTAGTAGTCAGCATAAAAAACTTAAAACCAATTTTTTCATAAGTGTGACATTGAAGGTTAATTACTTAGGTAAATGTATGCATCTGATACTGGCAATATTAGATACTGTACTTGACGTATTTTTAAAATACAAATTATAAACTTCCTTAAGAGGAGAATCTCGAGTGTTACACTAGATCTTATTTCTTCTCAACAAAAAGTAAAGCTTCATTACCAAAATAAATTATACATATATATGACACTCCATTATTATCATATCAAGTGCAAACACTCTATTTGTTACAGTGTTCAAGTTTCGTAAGTTATGAAAGAATTTTCTGTGGTAAATCCATTCGGTACTATTAAGTACAGTATGATACGTACTATGATGTTAAAAGTTTTTTTTAATCTTAGTTACTGTGTAAACACAAAGAAATATATGAAATCATGTTTCCCATAACTCTTTATTAAGGGATAGATATTTTATCTTGATGCAACTGAACAAAAACTGATATTTATTCTTCCTGGAAATATGGTCTACGAAATCGATACAGTCTTCTATACCATATTTTCTTGTTCAAGCAATAGTAAATTATCAAGTTTTTCGTCTCTTTCATAAAGTCATCTTCTTTACAAACCAAGCTATATTCAACTAAATGAAATATATTTAGACATTTTCAAGACTTCTATTAGCTTAAATAGAAGGCATCCATTGTAAATGCTTGTTTTTGATCAATTATATCAAAATATCTAATCATAAACTAAATCTTTCCCATATCTTATTTATTCATAATCAATAGAAAACGGTTATAAACAAAAATCCTTTTGATTATTTGTACATACTAAGACCAATTATATTTTAGGACAATAAACAAATCTTCAATATTAAAGAAAAATAAACAATGAGAACAGGTTTATTAGTAATGCATAGTATAATGATATGGAATTTCAATGAAATTTACAAAATAGGTCAACAAATTATTTGAGTCCGATTAAAATTTAGATAATTAGGTATCCGTTAATTACAATTTTAATCAATAAGACAATAAAAGAAATTTGTACAGCTAAACGTTTGAAAATCGACGTCTTCAGTAGTACCCACAGAATAAATTAAATTCAACCTACGAATTTACGCTACATACTTAAGAGTCGATACGATTGGTGGGTTTTACTATTATGATGCTTGAACAATTTCTTCTGGTAAGCGTCTTTTTAGCGAGTTAGTTTTCTAATGGATCAGGCCGCTAACCCCATGCCCAACCCTCCTCCTTTACCCGGGTTTGTAACCGGCAGTAATTCCAGAAGAGCTACAGGCGGAAGATGCGGAATAATTCACCTACCTAGGAAGAATCATCGATGAGGAAGGGGGATCTGATACAAATGTAAAGGCGAGGATTGGCAAAGCAATGACAGTATTTCTACAACTGAAGAACATATGGAACTCAAAACAACTGTCAACCGATAACAAAGTCCCAATCTTCAATAAGAACGTCGAGACAGTCCTACTGTACCGAGCTGAAACATGGAGAACTACAATATGAAAAGGATGAATAACAACCGGAAAGAACTGAAAAGGATTGCCCAGGACAGGCTTGGATGAAAAGTGCTGGAGTGCGGCATATGCTCCTCCACGAGGGGCAACAGGAGTAAGTAAGTATTTTGGAACAATGCAAGTAGGAGAAATTAATTGAACAAATGACTGAAGCAGTGGATACATATTAATAGCTGAAATATTCCCATCATATTAAAACACAATTATATGAACGAAGAATATTCTTTTCAATAATTTCTCATCAGGTTCTACAATTATAACTCATTAAATGCTCTAGCGCCTGCAAGTGTATCCTACTCCACAAGTGAGATTATGGGAACTTTAAATGTTTAACCTCTTACTTGTTATCATTGTTTTGTTGTTCCGTGCTCTTTGCTTTTATCTTACTTTCTCTAGTTGTAGATAATTATCAATAACTCGCTCTGGCACCGGAAATAACCTTACAGAACAACGTTGATTAATCATCAGGCTATCCACTTAAGAAAAAATGACAAGTTCCCTGGTGTTGCATTGGCTTGCCGTGATATATGCCATATATAAACTACTTATCAATTACTAAACCAGCAAACATAAAACTTTCTTATATTTCATGTTTGCTCTCTACATTAAATGTTGCTTTTTATATCATTCTGATCATGCCTGTAAACTGGTGTGAATTCTGTAAATATTATTTTCAGAATATATTATTATTATAAATTAATAATCCATATAAAATTGGCCAAGTTTAAGGCAGAGTACATCATTTAAGAAACTGTAATATGTGAATCAAGGAGTGTTTGTCATATAAAATAAAATCGAATCGTTAATGTTGGAGCTGACTAATATGAAGTGTTAACTTGAATCAGTTTATAGGTGAAATAAAATCGTAAGATAAATGATCGGAATATATATATAGTTGACATGGGGGTGAGAAATAGAAAAATGGGATTACAAATCAGAAATTACGTAATATATAGAATAATATAAATTAGGTCAGATGTGGTAGATTGGGGGTGGATGATGAATAAATTTCTCTAAAAGGTTAGCAGGTGTGATAATAATAATAATAATAATAATAATAATAAGAATGACTGATAAGATGTGTAGATAAACTAAGTTTAAGAAATAAAAATGAACATTAATCAAATTAATGTCACCATATTACAAAATTGATTATTAACAAGTTGACCCTGAAGTTGGCCAGGGTAAAAGGAGCGGCTGGATATATTTCTTTTGGATGCAGAGCTCTGGCTTTTTGATCTGAATAGCAATTGCCTCAGCCGTCTGCAGGATTCTCCGTCTGACAGAATTAGGTAGACTGCTATTAACACGATATATTACTGTGAAAGATTGCTCGATGTCGGCTCTATGTCCCGTCTGAACTAAATGGGCTAAAACAGAGCTGTTAACCGTTCTAACTACACCTTTCCTTAACCACACTGAAAGGTGTTCACGAGCCCGAGTATACAAATTCCTAGAACATCTGCCTATATAACTTGCCCCACAGGAGCAGTTGAATTGATAGATACAGAAAGAAGTGGCTAGTCTAGGCAATTTATCTTTCAACGTCGGCGTGATCATTGGACGTGTGGAAAACATTAGTTGTAGTTTACCTTCATTAAAATTCCTTTCGATTGATCTTCGTAGTTTCAACCTTAACATTTCACTAGGTGCGTCACCTCTGAATTGTAGACGTATATACAGAGGCTTTTTATTCACAATTAAACATTCTTTATGATCTCTTTTACTAGTTATGTTTTTATTTATAAGTTTCTCTGGGTATCCATTTTCTCTCAGGGCCATGTATAATGCTTTTGTTTTTTCTTCGACCGTATCTTCAGAGCATATGGTCTTGATTCTATAGTGTAATGTCTTAATTAGGTTCCTTTTGTACTGTAGAGGAACAAAACTAAGAAAGTTAGTATACTGACCCGTCCACGATGTTTTCCTGTTTATATTTCTCCTTAATGAACCGTCTTTTCTCCTTGTAAGGAGAACATCTAGAAAAGCGATCCTACCTCCATTTTCCTCCTCACATGTGAATTTTATAGACGGATGAGCTGTATTGAATAGCTGCAGTGTCTCCATTAAGTCAGTATAGTCGTTACATAGGATGAACGTGTCGTCCATATATCGGCAATAAAGTGAAAACTTTTCAATCTGTTGTGTCAGTGGGCCGTTTTCTAGTTTCGCGAGAGAAATATCAGCCAATATGGGACCTAGGGATGAACCCATCGCGACACCATCTAAAATGAAAGTACAAGCCAGTTTATTCTTCATATGGAGAAAGAAACTAAATCTTATATAGGTTATCATCAGAGACGCGATTTTCACATTGTTGATATTTCTACAACTCTGATATAGCCCACTAAATGAATGATAGCTTGCACAGGGATCCAGATAAATTTTCCCAAATGAAACCCAAATCTTAGATTGTGTAGTCAACTGCTCTTTTTTAAGTATAATCTAATATTTTATTCTTAGGAAGCTCTTAAATGTTTAGGGGAAATTATTTCACAAGTTTCGCACTTGTTACCTAAGCATATTTATCCATGAAAGCAATTAACATAACATGTTATCAATATGTTATAAATTGTAGCATGGCTTACAATGCACTCTTCAGACATAAAGAAAAAAATTTTATCTACAAATGAAACATTATTTTCACATGAATTAAATCAACTCTTCTTTGGATCTGAGATCTCACAGCCTAGTATACATTCATATGCATATATATTCTCAAGGTTTCTTTCCTGAAGCACTGCAAGGACTATTCACAATATGCTTTAATGGCTAACCAAAAAATAAACAGTTGTTTATTCATATGCTGACCCAAATATACTTTTGATAACTGTTAACACTTAAATGACACAAAAAGACAATATCGCTATCAATCATCATCGGAGAGGCTCTATTGAAAACTATTGCTTTAACTGGAGTACAGGCCATGGTGAGAGCACATATTTTTATGCGCTTTACTGGACATTGGAAAATTACGGCAAGACTGTCCTTCAGACATCAAGTTGAAGGTTCAAAGATTAAAGATTCATTGAAGAAAGACACGTCCAGGCATCTATTCGACCTCAAATAAACATTTCATCCTCAAGAAGCTTGAAATGATATCAAAAAACCCCTATAAAGCGGTGACATCCTCCAACAACTTAAACTAATAGGATAGGAAAGACCAGTACGTTTCGGTGTCATTTACGAAATTGGCAGATGCTCGGAAACTAATTCCAACAGGCTCGGATAACGATGAAGAACGATAGAAACTCAAACATTAGCTAAAAAACGTTTCCCCAATGATCGCAAGCAGTTGCACCAACAGAGGCTAAAAAGGTGGAAAAGGTAGCGGTTATAATTTGGAAAACTATTCCAACTCATTAAAAAAACACACTAATGAAAAACAGCTATTAGTGAAACTATCTCAGGGAAAGTCAGAACGATAACTCACTCTCATTCAGAGAAACTGCAAAGTCATAACACCTTATGAAAGTTTAACTGGCCCCCAGCTAAGCTTCTGCTGCCCACTACTTACGGTAACCTGAATAAAAAATCGACACAAGTCCCCCCAAATCTTAGTGTTAATGAAATGATGATAGCTGATGTAAGACCATAGAGGCCAGGAGGACGTGACAGGTTAACTCCAGAGGCATTTAAGGATGGTAATCCAGTTTTAATGGCTAGATTGTCTGAAATATTAGCCACAGTCAGGAAACCAGATGTGACTACACGTGACAGCTATCAATTACTCATCAAACCGGTTTATAAAAGATAACCTTGTGAAAGCTCTCTACTCGAATACTACCGATTGAGTCAGAGCTTCAAGTGAACTGTAATCAGAATCGCCAACTTCAAGTGGTGTTCTTAAGAGATAATCAACGCCCCACATCTTATCTAATTTTGTCATTCTTTCTATATAACTTTTCATAGGTTGATCTCCTACAACAAGATGTACTTAGTGATTTAGAATCCTGAGGTAATATATTCCTATTCGGTGAAGGCATCAACGAAATGCAATCTTGCGATCTCATTGAGCAATAATCTAGTAGTGTTTGCAATGTGTTAATCTCCCTGTAAATACGAAATTTTGCTTCAGAATTGATCTGAGTCAACATATGAACAAACGACCACACTATAATTTATGAGCGATCCAATCAGATTTAAGACAAGAGGTTTGGATTTTGGCATAAAATTCATTAACTTATTTGGCTAAATAGCATTTTGGCATTATAACTGATGTCAGTTCATTATGAACATCCTAAATCTATTTCTTAACCCCAACGTCCAGCTGTAAATCTTAATTCCTTACACTAATTTATAACCCTCATTTACCTTAAGTATGTTGATGGACATCCTCAAGATCATTTTAGCGTTGCTCAAAGGTCTCACTTCGATAAGAAGTCAAATGATTGAGTATGTCGACTACTTCACCTATTTTGGAAGTTTCATTAACCTTGGTGTTCTGACGTCAGATGAGATATCAGAACGCATTCAAAAAGCCCGGTTTCCAAAAGTGATTTCTTCTTAAATATCATTTTTTCGGATTTATTATCCTCATATTAACTCACTTCTTATCTTCCTCCATATCTGAAGCCGCATTGTTTTTTTATGCATACCTTATCATTTCGTCTTTTTAGACCATCTATTCATCTTGTTAATCCCATCTTGTCATGCTAATGTGATATGAAAACTTGGTTCAAAGCATATTTTTTGTCAGAATGATTTGACCGATTAATAAAAGGACAGTGAGCATTCAAATTTAGAGAATGTAGTGAGATATAATCTGTAAAAACAGATCGAAGCCAAATGAGGCATCTAATGGCCAATCATTAACACAACTGACTACCTTAATATCTTTCCAGAACTATACTTCTATCATAAATCATATGTATTTCTGTTTCATTTGAATAAAGTATTCTGACAAAAACGTATTTATATCCCATGGACAGTGTGTAAGTAACGCTGGAAGCCCTCGACAATTATTCCAGAGGAGCCTCGAAAAGCCATGAAAATTGATTAAAATATGTTGGCTAATTAGCGCCCTTTCAGAATTTCTGTTATAAACCTAAAAAGTTGGCTATTTTGTTCTAATAAAAACTTTACAATCACTGGATTAATCGCTAATTTAAGATATTTTCTCGACAATTCTAGGAAATCAAGGTCACTCATATATATAATTTACTTTCCAATGCAGATCTACTTCTAAACTTTCTGACTACAGCTTTATTTTATGAACAAGAAACATCAGTCAGTTTAAATTTATTTGAAAAGTTCTAAAACTCATATTCAATAGTATTATACTATAACTCATGAAATATTTTCAATTTCAACGAAAACAAACCGCGTAAATTGTTTACTTCGACCACCAATAATAGAGCTCAATACTTTCGCCAACGGTAAATATAACCGAAACACCCCAAATTATAACACCTTGGCAAGTATCACTACTTATTACTACTATTTTACTGTTTGTAACAAGTGTGGTGATTAATTGAATAATGATGTAAATGAGTTTAAATTGACACGTTTACATATATAATTTAGTAATACCAGTTTTGATTACTTTTAAAATGTACATGCATCTAAGTGACCAATACCGATACAAATTTATGTTTTTCTTGGTTGCCTCCAAAATATATGTTAAATGATAATGATCAAACTCTTTACTAGATTATGGGATTAAGTAACTTCGATAATCTCACTAACAACCCTATACAAATAATCGTGGTATGAATTTTCTGTCATTAAGCTTAGCAAAATTAAACACCGATTTCATAAAATCTTGTAAATCTTCCAGGAGAAACGATAATGTTCTTTCCAGTATACATGAACAAGATTACATTAACTGTACATCGATAAAAGCTAACAGTAAAAGCACTTATACTATGCCTTTTATGGCCATATGATCAACAAAAGCTATTTGAGGTGTTTGTGGGCATACTAAAACCTGTGAAAAACGTTTCTTTTTCGTTAGTATGAAATAATTGATGCTAAAATACTTTTTAGTTTGAAAATATTCAACAATATTGGATAAATTTAAGAAAGTTTGTGAATCACTAGTACCAATTATTTAATGATAGACTGTTCACGTACAACCGAAATCTCCAAAGTTACTTCAGTTGACTGAGAATTCTAACGTTTATGCTTTCACATAACACAATAAAATAATTTTTTGACTGAAATCAAAATTTTCCAGTCTTAAATTTTGAACTTTATTATAACGTTTGCTTTGCTCTTACTAATAGATACTTACTACTCAATAATCAATAATATAAATAACTCAGTTCTAATAGTGATCGTTTGTGAACAAAAAATCCTCAGTGATAGCTTCTTAGACTATAAACCTGAACGAAATAGATTCGAACACTACAGGCATTTATTGGTTTTCTACTTTTTGAAATGGAAAGTTTACGTATTCAAATAGAAAAATAAACTGTCTTCGTCAATTTTACAAAAAAAACGATTATAGAAAATAGAATTTTTCAACTGTTCATCTACTTAATTTTAGAATTATTAGGATTCTATTCAGCTCATTTTAAAAATTAATAATATTGCGATCATAATGAAAACTGAAGGTATTGAGCTCGATGGCTGGTGATATAAGACTAGATTGGTTTGAGAATCTTTACAGAGAGCGGCCACCCAGTCATCTTTGGTTCTTTACAGATTTTTAGTTGATATTAACCCGTTATGTAAAACTATATAAATATATAATGGTCACGACAGTCACTAATTTGTTTAACAAAAACCGTTTCCTCCTGTCAATAAATGAAGTTCTTTTACTGTATATACTTATGTGCATACATATGTGGATGCGTCTAGTCTCTTATTATGAAAAGAAAACTTAATTTTTTTAACTCTAAAGCTTAATGCTCGCAATTTCGTGACCCAAATATCGGACCAATATTAGTGAAATTTCAAAGAAACTAACCAACTCATTAATCATTAGTCAAAAACTCCATTGATTCGTTAAATTCAAACTAATCTTGACAGTTTCTTTGAAAATGTATTAAAGTATAAAAAAAAAGCCGGAATTATGATGGTTGGTTTTAACACATACCTAAAACAAAATAGAATAAATTACGTCTGTTGGACATAGGTTTTTTAAGAGTCAGTCAGTCGGTCAGCTACAACGTAGGACCAGGCACATATATGCATCGGTCCAAGTTGCCATACCTCGTTAGCACAACAAGATCAACACCGGATTCATAGTAGTTAATTTAGTGTTGGTAGTAGTATATAAATTATAGGTTGTATATAAGGATATAGTATAGGAAGGAAGAGAGATATGAAGCAATTTTAGTCTCAAGGTTTAAGGGAAGATAAAGAGTGTATACACCTACGCCATTGTGATCGATTCTGAGCCATGTCACACAGTCTCCAACCATTTATTACGATAGTCACGCGGACCCCAACCAGGTAGTCTGCATCTGCCAACATGGCTCAGGCTAGAAGTTAGTGACTTCAAACACTGATGCCATGTTTTGGTTTGGCCGACCCTAACTCTCTTCCAACCATCCCCAATACTAGTCATCATAGAGCGTCGTGGTAATCGATGTTCAGGCATACGTAACACATGGCCCAACCATCTCAGTCGATGAAGATTCATCACCTCATCAACTGATTTACCATCGTTCCCTAATACCCTGCGTCTAACCTCACTATTACTTACCCGGTTATCCCAGCAGATGCGAGCAATATTTCTAATGCATCTGTGGTCAAATACTAGTAACTTACGAGTATCTTCTACTCTTAATGGCCATGTTTCACAGCCGTAAAGTAGAACAGAACGAACTGATGCGCAGTATGTTCATCCTTTAATTGATAGACGGATATCTCGTCTTCGTCATAGGTGACGTAAGTTGGCAAAAGCCAAACGAGATTTTTGAATCCGTGCTGAGATTTCGTCAGACACCAACCCATTAGGGCTGATCAGACTTCCAAGATAAGTGAAGTTGTCGACGCGTTCGACTACTTCACTCCCTATCCCTAGTTCGGGTGTTGACGCAGGCCAGTCCTGTAGTAACAATTTACATTTGGATGGGGAGAAACGTATCCCAAACATCCTGGCATTATTACTGAGTTCCAACAGAAGACTCTGCATTTTGCCAGCGTCTTCACCAAACAGGACTATGTCATCTGCGTATTCTAAGTCGCTTAGTGGAGCCCCTGGTAGGAGATCAATTCCTGTAAATTCAGTCGACGAGAGTGTTATTTCCAGCAACAGGTCTATAATGAAGTTAAACAAAAACGGGTATAGTGGACAGCCTTGACGGACACCACTTGAGGTTGTAAAATCAGATGACAGTTCGCCATAAGCTCTTACTCGACTAATAGTGTTCGAGTAAAGAGCCTTCAAAAGGTTTATGTACTTCTAAGGTACACCTTTCAATGACAGACACTGCCACAGAACCTCTCGGTCTACAGAGTCAAATGCTGCTTTCAAGTCAAGAAAAACTATCATTGTCGGACGCCGATAAGCGTGTCTGTGCTCTAAAACTTGACGAATGGTGAATATGTGGTCGATACAGCCACGACCAGGTCTGAAGCCAGCCTGATTTTCTCGTGTTTGCAGTTCACGAGTCTTAGGCGCCCGATAATTATTGAGGCTAGTATTTTAGATGCTATGTTAGTCAGACTAATCCCTCTATGGTTATCGCAGGATGATTTTGGCCCCTTTTTATATATTGGGACAATCAGAGATTGTGACCAGTCGGATGGGATTACGTCCGTTTCCCAGATTTTAGCCAGAATATTAGTCAACCTAATCGCTAAAATTGGACCACCATATTTAAAGACCTCTGGAGCCAATCCATCAGGACCAGCTGCTTTTCCTCGTTTCAGATTACCTATAGCCTTTTGAACTTCAAGTAGGGTCGGGGGGCCTACCTCAATGTTCCATTCAGGTTTTCTAGGAATAGTGGGTAGTTGTGAAGTAGCTGAAGGCCAGCTAAACTGCTCCTTAAAGTGTTCCGCCCATCATTCTAAACGTCTGGGCTGAGAGCAGATAAGGGTTCCGTCTTTTTCCGAGATTGTCTCACTTACACTTGACTTCTTAATTCCGGTTTCTTTTATTAGTCTGAATAGTTGCCTGGTGTTGCCTACAGCCGCTGCCTTTTCCATCTCTTTTGCTTTCGTTGCCCACCACTGCTCACGATCGTTCCTTAGACTTTTAGTTAACCTAGATCTAATTTGTTTACGCTCTTCGTCGTGTTCAGAGCCTGATGGGATGAGTTTACGCGAATCCATCAGTGAAATAGACTTAGAGGAAGTCCACTGGTTTTTTGGAGCCCTATGGTTTAAATGACTAATAGATGTTACTGCTGTTTCCACAGCTGTTCGTATGTCTTTCCAAGCAGCATCTGGGTCAGTCTCGTTTACAGAACTGCCTAGATGTGACCTCAGTTGTTTCTGGAATTCGCATTTGGCTTTCTCGTCCTCCAGTTCAATCCTAATGGGTCTTCTTAGTGTAATTTTCCTGCGTCCATTGAGGCGCAGACAAATGCGCGCTCGTATTAAAGCGTGATCAGAGTCTAAACAAGTATTCCAATACGAGCGACAATCTTCTATTGAGCCTCTCCAACGATGACTGATGACAATATGGTCTATTTGAGTCCATCGTTGGTTTGGTGCAGGTGGTCGCCATGTTAGACGATGTCTCTCCTTATGTTTAAAATTAGTGTTTGCTAAAAATAAACGATTGTCTGAGCATAGTTGCAACAGACGATCACCATTATCTGTTCGTTGAGCCGGAATACTAAAACACCCACCTAAATGTCTTTCTGTTTGATTTAAGCTGCCTACCTGGGCATTAAAGTCACCCGCTACGACTACTATGTCTGAGCGCTTAGCTTTCTGAAGAAGCTCAGAGAGTTTTCTGTAAAAGTCATCTTTTACTTCATCATGGCTGCAGTCAGTGGGAGCGTAGGCAGAAACGACGAAAAGGCAACGACGTGTGTCCCTATCCTTCCGAGTTCTTACGGAGCCATTCAGCCGGACAGCACACAGGCGACTGTTAACGGGGATCCATTCTAATAGTGCTTGTTCTGCCCTTGTACTTAGTGCTATGCCTACACCTGCAAGTCCACGAGAACTAGCCAACGGGTCGCCAGATACACGGAGGGTGTATTTCGTCGGCTGTCCATTTTGGCGGGGTGAGGTCACGTGAATGACCACACTGGGATCCTGTATGCGTGTTTCGGAGACACAGCATACATCAATGGTACGAGATTCTAGAGTTTTAGCTAAGGAGGCCTGTTGACCGATTTGGCATAGGGTACGTACGTTGAAGGCTCCAATGTGTAGTTTGGAGCGAGGTTTTAGTAGACCTGGGACAGCGTTTCGCGCACTAGAATCATTGGCCATGGTGACACTTGAGGAGGAAACCGAGAGATGGAATTTAGTGTTGAAAGTCAAGGTAGAAGGAATAGTAGGAACTGAAGAAGGAGATTGATTATGAATACAGTGGTCTTGAGTGTTGTTAGAGGTATGAGGGCAGTTATCACTTCCCGGTTGCCCACACCGTGGAAGGATTCTTCTAGAGGTACCTGAAAAGGAAATCGGGTTAGAAGTGGTCTTAACGACCTGAGAGCGTGACTGCAGTGCCCAAGGGACAACTGCTTGAGGTCGGTCACACACGACCTTTTTGTGGGTAGTTTTTGTGTTAGCTACGTTCTTTAAAGGACCTTACCGCCGGAGACGGATATCCGTGGGATAAGGCGAGGTGTGCATTTTTAGGGTCAACCTTCCCTAACTACACCCCTCCTTGTGGGAAGGCAGCATCGCTGTCATGCTGGTTGTCTAAAGGAAACACCTTACTGCCGTCATACCTCTGTACAGTCAGCAGTACGAATTCGCCTTCGGACCTTGGGTTTGCTGCTTTTAGTCTCACCGCTCTTCAACCGACCTGTCTGGCATGGTAGGACCTCGAGGAACGATTGTTCCAGCCAGCATAGCTCGATTGCTTCATCACGATAGGCAAGCCCGACCACCACGTCAAGGTAGCAGCAACGATCGGGGGTTTTTTAAGAAACAAAATTTTATTTCTGAGAAATCCGGAGATCACGTAAATATCCAAAACCATTAAGGTTACCAAATATTAAGTTCAAAAATCTTTAAATGAAAATTTAAGTTTCCTAATATGTTTACTACGCCTTTGTTTAATTGGCTATATGGCAAAGAAAACGTGAACATTAAGTTATGTCAATTTGAGAAGAGTTTTAATCTTGAAAAGTGATTTACTTTCTAACTTATTTCATATTTTCTTAATGATAAGGATTTCTGAAAATCTATCCGTATATACCCATTGATAAATACCATCACATGTTAACTATTTTTATAATATGAAGTTTTAGTGATTGTCAATGTTCGCCAAATAATCACCACTATGTCAATAACTATTTTGTTTTCTTAAAATACGTTCGAAACAACAAAAAATTTATCTTATAGCTTGCAGCATTCATTTGTGCGGAATGGGAAATTTGTATTTCATGCATTAAAAAAAATACTAAGTAGACCCATGTGATCAGGATAATTCAATAACACTTTCGTTAATCATATTCTTTTGACTAGACTAGTTTAAATGAATTACTAGAAAATATGTGACCATTATAATCCATACTATTTGATATTAACTATACACTTCTTTATTAGTTTGAAATATACCAGGTAATCACTTCAAAGTTATGTAAATAGGTAAACTAACAGTACAATTGTATGTGTATGGATTCTTAAAATTGAAATGTATTTTTAAACAAATTTCAAAATTTTATTAGTGGTCATATGCATAGATATATGGCTATAAGAAATCATATTAAAAAAGAGTTGATTCGTTAATTTTGTAGGTATAATTAAATCTAAGTGTTAGATCTTATTTTTCAATTCTTGTGTAAAGAATAAAAAAAATTTTTTGGTGGCTATTTCATAAGGTTGTTCTTATTAAAAAGCTGTAAGTAAATAAACCCAGCTATTAACTCAATGAAACAAAGAATGTAATAAGGCTATAGTATTTTTTACAATTTCTTTTTTCTATACACTTCCTAGAAACTTTCATAAATGAATCTGTCCATCATATAACCAAATCAAAATAAATAGTATGATCATTAGGTGTAAAAATGCAATAACATCTCGTCAGACAATCATAGATGACATGAACTGCAGTAACCTGATGATCGAATGAAATATCTGTATGTATAACCAAACTGTTAAAGAACAACTGTAAATGGTTACGTTACAATTACTTGGAAACAATCTGATTAAAAAATGCATTACTTGAAAGATAAGAACCTATGGTTGAAAATTAGTTTGATTTGAAGATAGACATATGAAATAAGTAATGCAAAAATAGACTAAAGGATAATTCCATTCCTAAACACATCGCACTTATGAATAAACACAGAAAAATATCATAACTCCCAGCTTTTCAACGACTGACTTAACATATAAACTACAATTCAAATCCTATACCTTATAATAATCAGAGAGATTATTAATTTGTACCGACCCTTTAAATTTTATCATAAGCAGTTACCATAATCCGAAATGAGTTTTTAATTTCATCGAAACATTGAGAAATGTCAAAACAAGAAAATAGACCAATCAGATTAATAGTATCGGTAAGATTTGAAAATTTCTAAAAACAATATATGAAAATGACAGTTGTCAAGACAAAATTGATTTTGGAATTTAAAAGATTTCCAATTTAGATAATTTCTGCTTCAGGTGGATCCATTTTACTATTTTAACAGCACAAATGAATAACAAACAGATATATTTCAAAACTTTAATAAACGTTTCTCGTAATTCTAATAACGATGTGTAATATTCGAACGTTATTACTGAGAAATGGTTAACAGCTCATAATTGCTGTCTCAGGTTGTTGATCAATCGAATGAAAGATTTCTAGGCTTTAAAATTTTTATTTAAGCGTAGGCAGTATTTATTTATAGAAACTATTTTAGACCCTTAATAGAATAATCCAAAATATAAACGTAAAGCACATACATCTTAGCAGAATACTACTTTTTATCTTAGGAACCATATACATTTGAGTATTTTGGACTGATTGAGCTACGGTTTGATTACAACAAGTAGATTTAAGCTCTCAGACCTTTTTTTAATTTGAACCATATTAACCAGTTATTATTTTCCTTACAAAAACAATCAATTTTCCGGCAATTTACCGTAGATCACTCTTCTCTTCAAAATATGGTTTCCCATTGAAAAATAATGAGTTGTAAGTCACCTGTGCCTCAATGGAATCCAGACTTCATTATTAGGCTTTATTGTTGCTCTGAGTATCACTAACATCAGGTCTTATTTCCATAACACCAAAAAATGGAAATGTCAAATAAGGGGGCTGATAGATATTATTAGAATGCATTTGGAAATACTGCACAACGTAACAGTATAATTTCACTAGATGATGGGAGACTGGACTCTCAAAGGACTATATGCCCTGATTTCCACAAAACATTTAGTTAGTAATCAGTGCAACCTTTATAGTTTCTCAACGGTATAATCGGAAAATCGTATCTGTAAAGAATTAGAAAACGATGGATACTGATGGTTTAACGTATATATCTGCGTACAAAGTCTACACAATAACCAAATCTACAATCAAACCTACTTCCTTTTACACATAAAGAAACTCAGAAAGCTTAGTTGTCCTATCTAAATATGACTGATGTGAAATAAATTGCCTCCGATAGAACGCTTGACAATTAGAACACACTTTTGAGCGAAAACTAGCTAGACTTTAAGCTACAAAACACGTTGTACTCTACCATAAATGTGGCCTTAAAAATGTAATTAGATTCGCATCAAGATAACAGCACACTCTATATTCGTTGAGATATTTAAAATTACTGAGCTCTTTCCAGTCAAAATTTAAAGTTTTTAGTGCCTTATTTCAAATAATAGTCAACAATTGAAACTTATCGAACTTCTAGCTTAACTCACATCAAGACAATCTTGGATTCGATCATATAAGCAATGACATTTAGGCTAAATATACATAAACAACTCTTGAATTCACCATGAAGAAATTCGATTGAACAAAATTTCAGGTCGACATTTCCAATTCTTGGGAAATAATAAGGCAAGACAAGGCAATAATAAAGTTGATTTTGCTTGGAGTTCAAAAAATTAATAAAGTTTCAAAACTGAGCAAAATTAATGATGTATCTGTGCGAATCTGTCAATTTTTAGAGATTGATGAAGATGGCTGATACAATTCAAAACTTTAATATCGAAGGAAATAAGAAACACTTACACAACAACAGAAAAACCGATCCGCAAAAGAGAACATTTCTCTATAAAGATAATTGAACAGGGTTTTTTCTAATTAAATGAAAGCTCGCGTGGTTAACTTTATTCTAAAGTGGTAAAGATACAACAATTATAATAACACAAACTAATAATAATAATCTTAGATCTTAAGAAAGAGATTGAAGCAAAAAACAAAATAATAATAAACTATTAGCGAACTGTAAAACAATTTTGTTGTAAAGCTTTAAAAAGAAGTATATAGGTAACAGCAAGGTGTAAAGTAGAAAATCACAGGTAGAGAAAATGTCAGTGTAAAGAAATAACCATTAATCAGTTGTATACACCAAAATATTTTTTGTTTTTCATGTTCCTTTCGTCTCGATGATGAGATCAAGAAAGGATGAGAAAATGGAGAGGTAAAAGAAGACTGAAAAATAAATTGTATTCTAACAACATCAATAATAATAATACCTGTTTTCTATTCAGTTATGTAGTGAGGTATTCAATAAATACGATCAGGAACTGTTTTTACCTACACGAAGACGTAACTTACTATCAAGAAATAATTCTGGAAATATAATGAAAGGGAGTAACAGGGAAAAGAAAGGGGAGGGGAAAACAAGATAGTACGATTTCTGAGTGGTATTTTTTCGCCAACATAAAAACACTGTAATAATAATAAAATAAAAACTTCTGAAGCCAAAAAAATTAACAAACAATAGATATTAAGGCACATAATAAATTATCAATGCTAAGGTTGGACTTGATAGTTCCACGTGGTGACTGTTGATTACTGATGAAAGAAAAATACGTTCTTGGAAAAATGTAAACAATAAAAGACAAAAATTATCTGTATTTTTATGTATGAATACACAACTATGAACAAACACATACACACACAATACAAACCGGAGTTAACAAAAAAGGATAATGAAGTAAAACAAATAAACCACATAATCTCCTTCCCTATTATTTTTTCATTCATCCAACTGTAACTTAATTGGATACTTCAAAGTTATGTTGAGTAGATTATTGTATCGCTTTAAATTCTCCACATGATAGTAACAGATCAAATCTTCCAATGATTCATATGTACAAGAATTTTCAACAAATCCATACTTTCCGTTTACACAATGAATTAAACAATGTTGAACAGATGTTGCTAACCTGAACAAAACAAGATAAAATGAAAGTTAAGCATATATATATATATTATATGATGGCTGTCAGAGTATCTTTTAGTAAATAATTTTGGATTATGCAACTAACTACCAATTTCAGCCAATCCGTCAAATGGTTCAATCCGAATGATCGAAAGAACTTACCTTTAACCCTTTTATTGATGTCTTCCATTTCGAACAAAGTGAATATTCATGATTTTAATTATAGTAATTTGGTTTGCGAATAACTTAGATGAGCCTCATTAGCGTAGAAATTACTAAGGTTAACTAGTAAATAATACTAATAAAGATTTATGATTCATGACTACTTAGGGTAGTTAAGAGAAACTGACTGTCAGCCACAAGTTTGGATTCTCGATGTCATCACTATTGATTTTCAAATAACAACAGAGTTAACTTCCAATTCGGCTTAACCAAATCTAAATGTTCTGATTTCAAAATGATAATGTTATAAATACAACAAATTATTCTATAGATATTTTAGATCTAATTCATCATTTATAAAGGAAATTCTAATAAAAATATTTGTGAAGATTAGTTTGTTTTTATCACGGATTAATACTAACTGGGGAACAATTAAAAGAAGTGGAAAACAATAAACAACTAACTCCATTATGAATTATTTTAAGAATTATTTATTCTATCACCTAAATCCATCAAATTAGTTAAATAATAACTTACCCACCAAACTCTAAACATACACTAAGAATACTAATAGACTGTTTGACATGTAAATAAATCAAACAGATTATAGCATTGTACAACTTTCAACGACATTACTTCCACTTACTAATTATTTACCTTATGAATAAATCGTTGTTATTAATGGATGGGAGAGATGTTATTGTTAGATTAGTATTTTTTTTGTTATTCATGATTAGTCTATATAATAAATTTATTTATTTATACACAGAATTTTGATCAAGGGATGGTCAATTAATAAATAACATGTAACATGCAAGAAATAATTGAAATAGAAATAAGGATCACTTCATAATTCAATCAACCTAAGTAAACTATATGGATTCTTTTAGTTTAATTAATAATATCGATTCAATTAAAAGTGAATCCAAAACAATATAGAAAACCCATATTATCTCCTTTAAGATAAAGAGAAAACAATTTAATAGATTTATATAAGGAAACAACTCTTATGAAGGAAATGATCATTTGCACAAATTGTACATGTAGGTTACATGTTAACCACAAACTATGGAATTCTTAAACATTTCTATAAAAAAGAAAAAAAACATCTCTTCCAATAATACGGTACAAATTCATTTCAAATCCTATTAGGATGTTGTAGAGATATAATTGGTAAATATTAATGTTAGTAACTATATATAATTCTGCCAAAAAGTCTTTATATAATTGTAAGCAATAAATCGTAGTGAAATTAAATAAAATACCTACCGTATGCCCAACGCTAATTTATCACCAGTAGCAGACGGTCTGACAACAAAAGTCCCAGCAGGTCTATCCCTCAGTAACTCTTCCACCTTTTCTCTAGTAGCATCTGTGAGGAACCAATATCGACGATCACGTATCTCTTCTGGTAAATAAATATCAACATGAGAATTTATAGAATTTCTCGGTACAATATTACTTTGGTTATCAATTGACTGCTTCGTTGAAGAAGTGGAGTCATCACATAATGAAGAACTCGAAGAAGATAAAGACTCTTCTTTAAATCCTCGATCTTTTAATGCTCGTCGAATCTCGTGAGCCTGTCTTCTTACTTTACGCTGACGAAAAATTGCATTAGCATAGTTTTCACATATTATTCGAGCTTTTTTAGATTGATTATTAACCTCTTCCTTGTTAATCTTGATTTGTTTTTCAATTTCATCTATTTCTCTTTTTAGCGTTTCAATTTGAGGTGAGATTTTCAACCTAAATGATCAAAAAGTTTAGCAAATTTAAAACTAATTTACAAACGTACTGAAAATTATTAAAATTTAAAGTTCAGTGAAAATACGTGTTTTTTGAAACTACAAAAATCAACAATAAATGCCAATATTAGCAGAAAAAAATTTTTAATTATCAGAAAAGCCCATTAACTCATAGACGAAGTAGAAGCTTATATAAGTAACTTGAGATCACGTTTTGCGGTGTGACACTAAGTGGTATTGTAGTAAACGAGAACACAAGTGGGGATAGCCGACTGTATTTGAGTACAACACAGAGTCTCCTAGTAAAATCTGAAAGCCATACAGTAAATACTTGATTTGCAAAATGTTCATCATTTGTTTCAGACTTTGCTGTACCTTCATTTCCATACCAATCACTCTCTGTTCCCGTTCTCTTCTAGTTGATCTTTTCAACCTTCTGCTACCAGGCATTCCACTTTAGATTGGTGTTACATACTACTTATATCTGTCGACATCAGTGGCACATACCACAGTACTACCACGCTGACCAATTCAGTAAAAAACTAACAACACCATAGAGTTCCAAGTATGACGAAAAAGAAAGTAAAGGACTTTCTAAATAAACCCTTTTGAAAAGAGGTCATGGGAAGTATCTAAAATATAAACTAATATTTTAGGTTGTTAGTTGATGAAATACTAATTTCTCTATTGCAGATTTTGATTACTACTGCTAGATGGTCTAAATAATCTTCTTGGATCATTTATTCTGTCATAGAATCAAAAAAGTATAAATCACCCAACCAATTTTCGATTATAATTTCAGTTTATTTTGTAATGTGTATAAAGCGTTGTATTTTCATCAACTAATATTTGCAGGTCATGTATAATATACTAGACTTCCTGCGCCTCAATAAAACCCAAAGTAATGAGGATAAAAACCCTACTTGTCAACTGGCATATTATTAGTATAGATTTATACCAGTCGATTCTATTAGATTAATATTTTTCTGCACTCGTTTACATCGTAAGATGAAAAATTTAACAGTGCTATAATATCATAACTTAACTGAGTATAAACGTCAACATTCACATCAAGCACTTTGATGAAGTCATAGTGATAATCTATTAAGTTATGCTTTTTTATACTAATTCCAGTTTGATGAGGATGCCATTGTAACGACACAGTTGAATCTATCTACAATAAAAAAAACCTACATTGAAAAAATAACTATTGAATGATATCTCTATTCTAAAATCGATTTTTTATATGATGAAGGAACGACAATCAGTAAATTAATAAGTTATTATTATTTGCCTCTCCTAGCTAAGTATGTGACTGCATAGAAAGTAGGAAATCATGTAAATAATAGTTTTTTTCTCGTCAACAAATCATTACTTTTGTTGATAAAAGTTAACAGTTTCTTCTTTATTATATGATGAATGCAGTCGTATTACTGAAGATAAAAAATTTCCTTCGACATTCGACATTTCAATGCATACAAAATCTGCTTTAATTTATAATTAACTTTTGGTAATTTAGAATATTTCGCTTAAATCAGAATAGAAATAAGATGCTAACCAATGAATATAAAAAGTCGAGTTACAAAACGTTCCTAATAGATAGTGTAAAACTATAAAAGATGAGATTTCTTCACTCAATCCTACGGAAAAAGTAAAGTTTAACATATGTACAGCCTTATCTTGGACAAATGGTAAATGAAAAACATTTTAGCAACAGAGTTTTTACAAAAGATTTGAAAGGAGCTTCACAGTATTTCATATAAGCATAATTAAGATATAATATTATTAGATACAGGAGAAACAAGACAATAAAGAGGGAATAAAATAACGATTTTAATCTTAACATTTACACTCACTTTTCACTAGGATATGAATAATCATCTAACTGACTCAATGAGGTCTGTAACCATTTACGTATCTTTTGATAACCCTTGATAAGACGAACACCTTCCTCTTTCAAATCAATTGCATTTTTCGACTGTAACTGTAAATCAGTAATAACTTTATCCAATTGATTAATTTCAGCAGCTTTACTTTTCAATTCACCGTTTAGTTGTGACTCAGTTAAGAAGCAGGCAAACACTCCATCTGCATTGCTTTTATTCTCATTAGATACAGTATTATCGAATAAGATGTCAGTTTTGCCATGAAAACGTTTATGACGACGTGATACAGGCCAAATCAATCGTAGATTGCTACAACTAGTCAAAGTTAGTGGATGAACACGACAAAATTCAACAAGTTCAGAAACTAAACGACAACTTGGATATGGAGGATCAGTGAACCCGAAATAATCACCACGATGATAGATTCGATTCAACTTATTTAAACCACGCCATCTATTGAAGGAATATTAAGAAAACATAATTAGATAGTGAGATAGTAAAGTAGTTAAATATAAGTTACGGAGAAAAACTTTATTGATTAAATAAATATTCTAAATATATCAAATAGTGGATTACAGTATATCATTCAAAATAAATGTTATTCTTTAGGACGCGAAATACATCAGTAAATATACACAAAATACCTGACTACCAAAGTGAATGCAGCGGATGAACTCCCAGAAGCATCACGAACAAGAAAATATCCATCTTGAAGATCTGTCATCAGTTCGCGTACCTCTTCTTGAGTTATATCACCCCAATACCATTCTTGATTCTGTAAATCTTTTTTATTAGCAGTAATTGAAGTAGGACTAGGCGGAGTATTAATAGTTGGTGCAACTACATTAGTAGGATATGGTGAGATAGATTCTGAAGATGTATGTTTTTCACCCTGATATCTGGCTTTAAAAAAAAGAACATGAAACTTCAAAAAGATAAATTAAATTTACAGACTCAAGTCAACTCAAAATCCCACTCAAACAGAACTATTGATAATTATGTGTAGCTTTATTAGGAACGGCCTAGATAGTCAGAATTCAGCTACTACATTATACAACCAAATACTAACCTACTCTAATCAGCGCTTAGGTAATCACCCTATAAGACAAATTTTGGCATGACTGCTTGTAACCATCTCCTTTTATTTCTTGATAATTACTAACAGAAAATGAAAACATTTAGACCACTTGAATATTTGAACAAACCCAAGATTTATTCCAACTAAATGTATGATTACACTATACAGTTTAATTATTAAACAACAAACGCCTTATTCTATTCATTTCAGACTAATTTGCAGTGAAACAAGAAAACCTGGATAGATAGATAGATAGTATAGTGAAAGTTGCATATCACTCAAGCAGATGAAAAATGAATATAAAAACCGAATGATATCCTCGATAAAATTCCGTTGAGAATCGTTAAATCAGTAATTCGAGTTATTTTAAGTCAAAACAATACAACCAAAAGTGTGGTGAGGAGAAATACAAGAATTATATCATCAATGAACAAACAGCATGTGTACAATTCTGATAAACCAAGTAATTAATGAAACATTGGAACTGATATAAACCAAACAATAATCGAAAACCATCGAGTACTAGAAGAGATATCTATCTAGTGCTCCTCTGTCTTTTTCAATCGATAAAAATTTCTGATAAAATTCATTGTTAAAGGACAGCAAAAACGAAACTGAATATAATGACAGCATACGTTAACTTTTATTTAAACCATGCTTTGTAAATTAGACTACTAAATTTCACTGAGAATGAAAGGGATATGAGTAAGGTTGATTAAAACCAACCTTCCTTATTCCAGAAATCCCAGGAATAAATATTTATTAGATCTTTGAAAGATGTTAACGGAAATTATGAATAGCGATAAGTAGATCTTTGTATCCAGAAAAACAAATATAAATTGTTATAGAAATGGTATATAACTTCTCGACAGTTGTCTGGATGTTAAACTCACTTGCATAACATTATGATACTGTTAGAAATCCTCTTGTTACATGTCACCTTACGTTTTGTAAATATTTCAAAATCATTGAAATCAAATGGTATATGTAACAACAAAATAACAAATAAACCGTATAATCAACAACATGATAACTCACAAATATGTTCAAATTGAGAAAAAGATATATAATTTCTTTGAAGATTTGAATCTAATACATGAGATTGTGCTTCGGAATTTTTAGTTTGAGATGTATATTCTGATTCCTCACTGACAAAATCGACAAAAGTTGAAAAGAGAGCCTCTAAAGCACGCATATGTGTATCCATACCCATAGCTATGTCGGTGATAAGATGCCATGGTGGTCGAACAAGGATTTGTCTAAAAATCATCAACCAAGGAGTAGCTTTATTCAATACATTTATACTGGACTCAGAAAATGAATTCGACCGGTTCAGATTGACAGATGATGAATCTGACAAATAAGATTTTAACTTATTTTGATGATTCAGTACGAAGCCTAAATGGTTAAATATATGAATCAAACACAGCCGATGAAGTTCAGGAAGACTTTCAAGAAATGCATGAACAGCTTTTTCCTTTTCATCTAGTAACAGATAAATCAAAAAAATTATTATTATGACACTCAGAGAAGGACAAACTGAACTTATTAACATACAAAATGCAGGAGATAAAATTACAAGATGTTGTTGTTCAATGGTACGTATGACTTACCTATATTTCTTATATTTGCTAAACTGCAAAAATCTAAGTAGTACTCTTCAGGTATCACATTCACTGGTAAATCACGAAGAAAAGCTTTCATTAGTTGGGCAAAACGTACAATGTCCAACGGATGGGTAGATGACTGTTCTATATCGGGTAATGGCAAACAATGAGCAAATGTATTATGAAGTTCTTGTAGAGTATACGTTAAAGCTGATTGTTGATAAACCATAGCCATGTCAACAGGTTGAATACACGGATTATTACTGGCAGTAATAAAGCTTTCAGTAGCTAGTTTTTCTATTTGTTCAGTACATGTAGTTAAGAATATAGGGACTTTTGAATTAGAATCTAATTTCTATAAAATAAAAATTAACGAAAAAATAATTTTGAAGATCATTTATCAATTAATTATACGTAAACTTATCATATATGTAAAGAAATAACTTTGGTGCGGAATATGAACAACTGACTACCAATATATTGAATAAAACTTTCAAAAGTGTAATAATATATTAATTTCCCTGACAGATGTATATACCAACCTAATCTAAATACTTGAAAATGGACGCTGGGTGGAATCCTTATGTCATATATATAGTGGTCCACCTGGGATATTAATACCTATGTGGTTGCGTCACAAGACTGAGCTATGCTGTTCAGGTCGTGTAAAAGCCCGTATGGTGTCTGGTTTTCTAAAAACCAATGTAAAATTACCCTTTTGAAGGGTATATTTATAGTTGTGTGAATATATACATAAAACTTTCCCAGCTTTTAACCACCGTATTTTTACTAGACGGTCAGTATATTTGAGGTTCATCAAAAAGACCTCAATACATGAAAATTGTTCCGCTTAAACAATTAGAAAACAAACCAATGACAAAAGGAAACGATACCCTTGAAGTAACTGAAAAATGTACATTTTGGCTCTCTGAAGGATATCTAAACTGTGTTTGACATTCATGTACAAAATAGAATAACGATAAGTCAGTTATTTTACATAATTGTTTGATACAATTTGAAGGTGATCTAAAGCAATGGTTATATTCGGTTTATTGTTAAAACTTATAGCCTGTGTGCCCTGTTAATATATAACATGATAATACCGTCAATTAGAGAGCAGTGCTTTATCGATCGGACCAATAACACATAAAACCCGTACGAGCAGTCTAGAGTACTTATCGGTCCTTGCTTCCCGTCTAGCCCTGTCTGTTAAGTCCAGAACAATATGAATCCTTTAATTCAAACATACTGGGTTTATATACCGACCAGACAGACCACATCGTACCATAAAATAGGAAACAACATTTGTACAAGATTAAGCCAAATGTGGCTGTGAACAAGGGAGATAGACAGGGCATAACTCAAGAATGGTAAATCGTATAATAATAGTTCATAGGTCAAAATAAAGCTCATGATAAAAGGGACATGAATATAAATAGTTTAGTTATTTAACAATTATTTGATAAAAATATATGTATCTTATCGGTCGATAAATAGTTCAAAAAAGGTACCATTCACAATTATCTTCGTGATATAACATTTACATTTCAATAAATTTTCATAAACACTACAAACAGTTTCCAACAGGTAACTTTCTTATAAAACAATCAAAGTAAAACTATACAAACTATGGGTTGAATCCGTGAAATTATGGTTTTGGTATAGAATTCAACAATGCAAAAATATTATCCTATGCAGACCACTATTCACCTATATATATATATATATATATATATATATA
>NC_031502.1:45387985-45455789 GCF_000237925.1 Schistosoma mansoni
ATATATATATATATATATATGTATATATATTCATGATATAAGTTTTAAAACAATAACTTTACTTGTTCTTCCAATTTAACACCAAAGTATTCACTAACATACGGAACCAATGAGGTTGGAACTTCATTCGTTCCACAGCCAGCGTCCTGGTTTTCCGGATTAAATGCTTTACTTGCACAAAATACTCCAGGACAATTTGAAAAATAATCTAAAGCTTTACAGATACGATGACAAATAGCTCCACACTTTTTACACTGAAATCCCTGATGACTGAAACCTACGAAAATGAACAGAAAATAGGTTATGATTCTAGTGAAACACCAATAATAGTTTCAACACAAACAAGCAATCACATGAAAACATTTACATATATACTTTGTTACTTGTTACTGCCGGTCCCAAGCCCACAAAGGAGGAGGGTTTCACTACTTCATCAATTGATTTGCCATCCTTACCTACTACCCGTTTCCTAACAACTGCATTACTTATCCGGTGGTCCTAGGATATACGAGCAATGTTTCGAAGACACCTATGATCGAATACTAGTAGCCTACGGATATCCTCTAACTCCGCCTGTAGCTCTTCTAGAGTTACTGCCGGTCCCAAGCCCAGATAAAGACGGAAGGTTAGGCATGGGGTTAGCGACCCCATCCCGTAGAAGAAATAACTCGCTAAAAAAACGCTAACCAGAAAAAATAATTCAAACCATTTAAACTCTGCTCTGGGAGTGGAAGGAAGAATTATGACGTCTCATGATGAAAGCCGAGATCCTTCGGAAGTCACGAAGCCGATGCTCCTTCTAACAACCAGAGCATCACTCTTTATAGGTACATGGAACGTCCGGACAGTGTGGGAGACCGGGAAGACCAGTCAAATAGCAATGGAAATGAGGAGATACAAATTCGCAGTACTCGGGATCAGCAAAACCCATTGGACACAAACTGGACAACAAGGGAAGGATGCTGTTGTAAACCGGTCACGAAGAGGAAAATGCTACACACACTCAGGGAATTGCTCTAATGCTATCCAGAGGAGCACGAAATGCACCCCTAGGATGGGAACCTCATAGATCCAAGATAATCAAAGCATCATTCAAAACAAAGAAGAAGTGGATCACAATGAATGTTATCCAATGTTATGCACCCACCAATGATAGCAACGACGACGATAAAGATTAGTTCTACTCGAGGCTGTAATCAATCCTAGCTAAGTGCTCAAGAAAGGACCTCACCATCCTGATGGAAGATCTAAATGCTAAAATCGGAGTGGACAACACAGGATATGAAGATATAATTGGACGACACGGAATAGGAGAGAGAAATGAAAATATGGAGAGATTTGCAAATCTATGTGCATTCAACAAATTGGTTATAGGTGGCACAATATTCCCACACAAACGCATACACAAAGCTACATGGGTCTCACCGGATGACACTACGGAGAACCAGATAGATCATATCTGTATCATTAAAAAAATCACAAGGTCAATGGAAGACGTGAGAACCTGGAGAGGAGCCGACATAGCTTAAGGTCACTACTAACTAGTGGTTGTGAAGATGAAACTGAAGCTAAAGAGGCATTGGAAAACTGGACAAACAGCATTACAAAGGTTCAATACAGTCTTCCTTCGAGATACTGACAAACTCAACGAATTCAAGATAACTCACAACAGCAGGTTCCAAGGTTTACAGGATCTACTGAAAGAACAAGAAACTACGATGGAGGACAACTGGAAAGGGATAAAAGAAGCACTAACTTCAACGTGTCAGTAGGTTCTGGGTCCTAAGAAGCATCATCATAAGGAATGGATCTCTATGGTAACCCTGGACAAGATCGAAGAAAGGAATAACAAGAAGACAGAAATTAACAACAGTCGAACACGAGCAGAGAAAGTCAAGGCAAAAGCAGACTACGCAGAAGCGAACAAGGAAGTGAAGAAGAGCAATAAAGCCGACAAGCAGAAATACATGGGAGAATTAGCAACGATGGCAGAAAAAGCTGCAAGAGAAGGGAATATGAAACAACTATATGATATAACGAAGAAGCTAGCAGGTAAATAAACAAGAGAGACCAGTCAAGAACAAAGAAGGAAAGACAATCACGGAGATTCAAAAACAGAGGAAAAGATTGGGCTGAATAGGCCAGCTTCATTGAATCCACCGGACATCGAAGCAACACACACAGACCCACCCATAGAAGTCACTCTACCAACGACCGAAGAAGTCAAGATGGCCATCAGACAAATCAAGAGTGGGAAAGCCCCCAAATGCCCTGGTACGGTCGAGAGTGGGGAGAGTTAGCTCTTCCTCTCGAAATGCTCTCACATGGCCAGCGAATATATAGCCTCTGCCAGGGAAGTCCTACTCACTGCCTTCTCGTGGCATTACTGTTGTTTACGAAAGTGAGAGGACGAAAAGCGAATGTCCGGCGCTTTAACCGGGTTGGTGGACACGGAGGGTCAACCTAGGGGAGTTGGAAAATCCTGATTCCAAACCAATGGTGCACATGGGCTCCAGTATCCTGATGGAACGAATGGCGAATGAACCTGCTGTTGGTCACCGGCTACCATGGGACTGCATCTCCTCACGATGCTCCACTGCCTTGTGGATCAGACCTTTAGGTCAAAGGCTCGGGGTGTGGCCCCCTAAGAAAACCACCTGCTTCGGTTTGGGCACCCGGGCAGTATCACAGCCCTCTCGCAAATAAATGAAATGATGAATTCTATTGACGATACTATTCTCGCTCATATTAGAAGTAAGACAATTTACACTATTATCATTATTATTACCATTATTATTATTATTATTATTACTATTATTTACTACGTCGCTTTTTCACTCCCTTTATTCCCAAATTGTGTATCCTTCCTTTCCAACTTATGCAGTAGCTCGCCCATGGTGGAAACTCTGTCCTATCTAAACGATCTCCAGTCACTGTCTGGTTGAAAGTGAATGTTTCCACCGATTACGAATACTGAAGCAGTCTTTCTGAAACCACGTACACCGTTCAAGCTGGCTTCCTTCAACGTTCGCACACTAATGCAGATCGGACAACAGATGGGGCTGGCTATGTCTTTAGAAAGTCTTAATGTTGATGTTTGCTGTCTATCCGAGACCCGTATTCAAGACTCTAGTGAAGTACTACAAATTCGTTCTCCATCTGTCGCTTCGAAAAGCTTGTTTCACGTGCGCTTATCCGGGGACTCTGTGGCATCTTCGTCTGGTCTTGCAGGCGTTGGTGTTGCACTAAGCGCTAGGGCTGAGGCAGCACTAATCGATTGCATCCCCATTAACAGTCGGTTATGTGCTGTTAGATTAGAAAGTTCCATCAAAGTGAGAAGAAATCGGCGTGAGAAACGGTGTCTTTTCGTCATCTCCGCCTATGCCCCGACAGATTGCAGCCCAGATGCAATCAAGGATGAGTTTTACCACCAGTTAACAGTTCTTCTCCAGAAAGCGCGTTCGACAGATATTGTAGTATTAGCCGGAGACTTGAATGCTCGGGTCGGGCGTCTAGGCACAGAAGAGAGTCGTTTAGGTGGCCGATGGGGACTTGTTGGTCGCAGGACAGATAACGGGGACCGTTTGCTGCAACTATGCACAGACCACAACCTGTTTCTGGCTAGCACTAACTTCTGGCACAGTCATCGCTGGTGTGCCATCTGGCCTCCTCCCTCTGCATCTCAAGCCTGGACTCAGATTGATCACATCGCGATCAGCTACCGCTGGCGTGGTTGTGTACAAGACTGCCGCTCCTTTTGCAGTACCTATCTGGAGTCTGATCATGCCCTGGTCCGCGCCAATCTCACCTTACTTTTCAGTGGCCGAAGGATTGACCACCACCAACGGATTGATGTTAGTAAACTGGCTGCAACTTCTGTTGCAAGTAAGTATCGAGCGGAGCTAGCTTCTAGGCTAGCTACCATCCCATCGAAAAGTATAGATGAACATTGGTTGCATCTTCACGACGCCATGAAAATGGCGAGTAAAGCCGCTTGCGGCTTCGCGAAACGTCCCGCTTACAAGCACTGGGTTTCTTCTGGCTCCTTACAACTCATCGAAGCCCGTCGGTCTACTCCGGGTGACCGTGAGTTTGACCACAAACGAAGGCTGTTACGTAATGAAATCGGGCAAAGCTTGCATAAGGACCGAGAAGCCTGGTGGTCGGAGCGTGCTAATGAGATGGAAGCAGCAGCTGCATCTGGTAACTGCCGGAAGCTCTTCCAACTCATCCGAGCCACTGGCAGCAAGAAGTCTGGTGTGAGTGAAACAATCTACGAGGATGACGGGATGCCAATCACTAACATCTCTTGACGTCTTAGACGATGGGAGGAATTTTTCGAAGGGCAGTTCAACTGGCCTGCTGCTCCGGCAACATCGACCAGTTTGTCCTGCCCCCCATGGCCGGTGACGACTGATCCACCAAACGAGGCGGAAGTCCGCAAGGAACTCCAACTCTTGAAACGTTACAAATCACCTGGCCCAGATGACTTACCTCCGGCTCTTTTTAAAGATGGTGGTGACTTTCTGGCTAAGGGACTGACGGTGTTGTTTGCAAAGGTTTGGGAGCAAGAAAGTGTTCCAACATCATGGAATGGGTCAATAGTCGTCCCTATCTTTAAAAAGGGTTCACGTTGTTCCTGTAACAACTATCGGGGGATAAGTCTACTTCCGATTGCGTCCAAACTATTGGCTTCTGTCATTCTTTGTAGGTTGTTTAAAACCCGAGAACAATTGACTCGCGAGGAGCAGGCTGGTTTTCGTTCTGGTCGAGGATGCATTGATCACATCTTCACCCTCCGCCAAATGTTAGAACACCGTCATACTTATCGCAGGCCAACAATCGTAGTGTTTCTTGATATCAGGGCTGCCTTCGATTCGTTGGACAGGACTGTTCTCTGGGATTGTCTATTGAAGAAAGGTGTGCCTGAGAAGTTCATTAACATCTTAAAGGCCCTGTATACGAACACCTCAGGCAGAGTGAGGGCATACAACCACCTTTCTCCCTTGTTTCATTCGAGCAGTGGGGTTAGGCAGGGTTGCCCAATCTCACCATTCCTCTTCAACTTTGCCATCGATGACATCCTGGAAACAGCTCTGATGGATGTAAGTAATGGCGGTGTGGATCTGCTGCCTGGAGAACAACTTCTCGACCTTGAGTATGCGGATGATATTGTCTTACTGTGCGATAATGCCCAAGGCATGCAATCCGCACTTAATCAGTTGGCAATCAGTGTCCGCAGGTACGGTATGTGCTTTGCACCCTCCAAGTGCAAGGTACTCCTACAAGACTGGCAGGATTCTCATCCTGTACTCACCCTGGATAGTGAGCAGATTGAAGTAGTTGAGAAGTTCGTGTATCTAGGCAGCTATATAAGTGCTGGTGGGGGCGTGAGTGATGAGATTGATGCACGTATAATGAAAGCCAGAGCGGCTTATGCCAATCTGGGCCATCTTTGGCGCCTTCGTGATGTTAGTCTGGCTGTAAAAGGTCGGATCTACAACGCGTCGGTGAGAGCAGTTTTGCTCTATGCTTGTGAAACCTGGCCTCTCCGAGTTGAGGATGTTAGACGTCTCTCTGTGTTCGATCATCGTTGTCTCCGAAGGATTGCTGACATTCAGTGGCAACACCATGTTAGTAATGCAGAGGTTCGGCATCGTGTGTTCGGGCGCCGAGACGATAATTCAATTGGTGTCACCATCTTGAAACACCGACTTCGGTGGCTTGGACATGTTTTACGAATGTCGTCCCAGAGACTTCCACGTCGTGCATTATTTGCCGACGGCGCTCGGAATGGTTGGAAAAAGCGGAGAGGAGGTCAGTGTATGACATGGTGTCGTGGCATGAAAGAAAGCTGCAAAGGGCTAGCTTCTGTTGGTCCTTCACGACTCCCTGGTTGGGGTCCGAGAGATGGTGCAACACAGTGGCTAGAGACGTTATCAGATATGGCTCAGAATAGAAGCCAGTGGCGATCCTGCTGCAACCTTCTTTTACTCTCTACATAAAGAATGGTTCTAACTTTCCTAACTGAAAGAGTCTTCTGGTTGTACATTTCAGTCCGCCTTATCTTTTCATCCCTTCTCTTCCTACTTTCATTATTTTGTGTGGCGCATATGTATCTGGTGCCCTTTTGTACCAATATATATGTGTTTAAATAAATAAATAAAAAAGCGGCAGGACCTAACAATATACCAGCTGAAGCACTGAAGTCAGACATTGAAGTAACAACAAACATGCTTCACCTTCTATTCAAGAAGATTTGGGAGGAGGAACAAGTGCCGACGGACTGGAATGAAGGACACCTCATCAAGATACCAAAGAAAGAAGATCTGAGCAAATGTGAGAATTACAGAGGTATCACACTGTTGTCAGTACCAGGGAAATTTTTCAACAGAGTGTCGCTGAACAGGATGAAAGACACAGTAGACGCCCATCTTCGAGATCAACGGGCTGGATTTCGCGAGGATCGGTCGTGCACAGACCGAATTGCGACACTACGGGTCATCGTTGAACAATCAATTGATTGGTATTCGTCACTGTATATCACCTTCGTTGACTATGAGAAGGCGTTTGACAGTCTGGACCGGAAAACATTACGGAAACTTCTTCGACACTATGTAGTTCCTGAGAAGATTGTCAACATTATCCACAACTCAGACGACGGACGACAGTGCAAAGTCGTGCACGGAGGACAGCTGATAGATGCATTCCCAGTAGGGACCGGAGCCAGACAAGACTGTCCACTTTCCCCCTCCCTCTTTCTTACGGTGATGGACTGGATTATGAAGACCTCGATATCTGACGGGAAACACAGAATACAATGGACATCTCAGAATCAATTAGATGATTTGGACTTCGCAGATCACATAGCCCTCCTATGCCTTACACAAGAACAAATACAGATGAAGACAACTAATGTAGCAGTAACCTCTGCATCAATAGGCCTCAATATACACAAAGGTAAAAGCAAGATTCTCAAATACAACACAGAGAACGCCAACACAATCACACTTGATGGAGAAACTTTGGAAGAGGTGGAAACATTCACGTACCTGGGAAGCATCATGGATGAACAAGGAGGATCTGATGTAGATGTAAAGGCGAGGATTGGCAAAGCAAGGACAGCATTTCTACAACTGAAGAACATATGGGACTCAAAACAACTGTCAACCGATAACAAAGTCCCAACCTTCAATAAGAACGTCGAGACAGTCCTACTGTACGGAGCCGAAACGTGGAGAACTACTATATGAAAAGGACGAATAACAACTGGAAAGAACTGGGAAGGATTGCCCAGAACAGGGTTTGATGGAGAATACTGGTGTGCGGCCTATGCTTTTTCACGAGGGATAACGGGCGTAAGTAAGTTAGTTGCTTGTATTTAGAATTCCACAAATACAACTTCTGCTTCATGTGTGTTTAAAATCACAACAATAGAAGACAGAACTGATGTTATTTTCTGTTGAAATTTGTAAGTTGTACTGTAATATATTTCCTGGTGATTCTAATTTTATGATTTTATAATTCGATAATAATTTGACTTTAATATAACAATAAGCAAAAAAGATAAAAGTAACAGTGATGGGATACCTAACAAAGGAATATTGCACACTATACAGGAGACTGTTCTGTAAAAAGAAGTGAGCTGAAAATCGTGCTGTCGAGAATCGCTACTTTTTCCTGGACATTTTACATCGATATCCAAATTCGCGAATATATCCAGATTTTCTCCAGGAGTAGGTTCTTTACCTTGCAAAGTCTTTTACAGAAAAGAAAGAAAAATACAAAATTTTCACACAAGACCAATGAAGACAAGTGGCATCATGCAACAAAAACACTAGTAATATATGAGAAAATGCAAATAAAAACAAGTACGAACATTTGCCAAATAGATAATGATAACTATCGTCAATTTTCAATGGTCAATTAATATTCAAATGGAATATTAAAAAAGTTAGGCACAAAAAGCAGAGTTGAGATCTGACACCAGATACTAACTCACTCCAGTTACCTGGTTTAACCTTAATATATGCAACAACGTTTTTGTAGATAAATAGACAAGTAGGTACTATCGTTAGCCGACATGAAGTGTAATAAATAAAACCCCATGGCATTAAATTCTAATTATGTTCATATGATTTGAGCTGATGAGACTACACATTTCCCTGAATCATCCAAGACAAGTAGCATGTGGTTGGCAGTTAAGTGGAACTCATCAACAGATACACATAGATAATACACTACATATGATTCACAATGGAATTTCGATGTGTTTCAGAAAAACAATAAACTCATTATCTAGACATATTTGTTAGGTTATCAAAAAATACAGCATGCAAACAAAGGGGCAGTCTTCGGGAGTCAATATTACTACTTATATGTGTGAATTGTCACCATAAGCCACAGAGAGAGGAATTCAGAAGCCTGTGGCAACCATGAATAAACAGAAAAGAGAATTCGGAATTATGGAAATGGATTATTGTATAGTTAAGAGTGTCTGAACAACTTATGAATACAGTGATCTTGAGTGCTGTTAGAGGTATGAGGGCAGTTATCACTTCCCAGTTGCCCAAACCGTGGAAGGATTCTTCTAGAGGTACTTGAAAAGGAAATTTGATTAGACGTGGTATTAATGACCTAAGAGCGTGACTGCAGTGCTTAAGGGACAACTGCTTGAGGTCGGTCACACACGGCCTCTTCGTGAGTAGTTTACGTGTTGGCTCCGTACTTGTTGGAACCTTACCGCCGGAGACAGATACCCGTGGGATAAGGCGAAGTATGCAGTTTTAGGGTCGACCTTTTCTAACTCTACCCTTCCTTGTGGGAAGGAAGCATCGCTGTTATGTTGGTCGTTTGAAGGAAACACCTTACTGCCGTCATACCTCTGTACAGTCAGTAGTACGACTTCGCCTTCGGACCTTGGGTTTCCTGCTTTTAGTCTCTCCGCTCTTTAACCGACCTGTATGGCATGGTAGGACCTTGAGGAACGACTGCTCCAGCCGGTATAGCCCGATTGTTTCATCACGACAGGCAAGCCCGACCACCACGTCAAGGTAACGGCAACAGTCGGGACTATCGTAACCAAGTGTTAGAGACTTTGTGTGACATGGCTCAGAATCGATCACAATGGCGTAGATGTATACACTCTTTGTCTTCCCTTAAACCATGAGATTAAAATAGCTTCATATCTTTCTTTCTTCCTTTACTATATCTATATATACAATCTTTCTTTTATATGAATTCAGTGTTCATCTTCTTGTGCTAATAAAGTGTGGCAACTTGGACTGATGCATATATGTCCCTGGTCCTACGTTATAGCTGACTGACTGAACGACTTATGCTGCTTTGATGCAATTGTTGTTGGAATTCACACGAAGATGCGTACGAAAGCGAAAGGGGATTAGAATAGTGGTGATTTCTAACCCCGAAGTTTTATCAATTCTTGAAGTCCCCACAATCATCTGCAACAAAATGTCATGAGAAAGATAAGATATTAAATGTATACCCAATAGTCTCCTAAATACTTTTTACTGAAAAGAAAAGCAACATCTTTAGAGATGCTAGATCCCTAGAGCATGAATCTTGTTCTAGTTCTGTGATTTCCCAACCAGATTCGCCTCCAAATTACGATATCGTTAAATGACTATTGTAGTGAGTTCGACCCCTATAGGTCGATAAAAAAGAGAAACCAAACACGGCACTGTACGGTAGTTTTTTGTCCAAATTTTCACATTAGCACTATAAAGTTCTAAGAAAATCGAAACACTATAAAGTCAACAGACAAATGCACAGACTGTAAGATAATGAAAAGAGAGACTCAAATTTCAAAGAGATTAAAAACATATACGTAGAATGAGAAAATGTATCAGTAAATTTAGTACCAACCAAAGAAATTCATGATTTATCTACAACATTGAAAAAAATTTCTTATTTCCGTCAAATAGTTTAACATTCACATTAACCAAGTATATTTTTATGAGCTTAACCCTCATGCACAATGTGAGAGAACTATGAAAATTAACCAATCAATCAAACTAAAATGAAGGCTGATCGTAAATCACTTATTTAACAAATAAAAGTCGAGTATTGTACGTATTGAAAAATTCCGGACAAAAATTTAAAAATCATGTGTAAATCGTCTGCTAAATTATGTCGGCACGATGGCTTGATATAGTAAGCCTATTAAATAGTATACTTATGAACTTATCATGAAACTAGTTGCATTGTTTTACTAAAAATAAGTACATATATTTAAATCTACTTAGTTAACAATCGCTAAGTTGGGGGATAATTAATGTAGCATGAACACATAGATGAAACAAGGATACTGAGTGAAACTCACCAGTATTGCTCTTTCTAATGTTTCACGAGCAAATGGGTCAGCTACTCTACACAAATGAGGTGAATCATAAGTAACTTCTGAAAGGAAATTACCATCTAAATTCAATTTGATGAATAATCGAACAAATCGACAAAGGCCAACAACAGCTAACCAATGGGCTACTTGAGTACAATTCCAAGATACCAGTGGCTAAAAATACACAAAACATGCGTTTAAAAGATATCATGAGCTTACAAAGATATCCCCCTCAATACTATTTCTACCACTATAGTATTACGATAATAATCTTTTCATCGAGCCTAAGAACTTATTTCCGACTAGATAGGTTTTCACGTGATCAAATCATTATCATTCCTAGATTTATCGGCCATTTTCTAACCTACATTTTATTCTTTCTAACATCTATTATTATATGATAAACTGGTAGTTTATTTAAGAAATGCGAGCTTAGTAAATTAAAATTATACTCCTAAAACTGCATTCTTTATTTATACGATGTTAGTGTAATTATTCTATCGGGTTATATGCAACTGATAGAAATTCGACGAAATAAGATGAATTTTCATCCAATTATTTAAATGTAGTTCTAATTACGGTTATTAAAATAATTAAAATACTTAAATGTAATTTCAATTGCGTTGAACCAATGCGGAAACCTCCCAAAACATAAAATACCTTAGAGCAATATTAATTAACATTTAATCGCGAATATTCAATCGCTTTTTAATGATAGATAGTGATATTGGTTATCACCTAATGACCGGTTTATCTACAGATAAAATTATTAAAAAAAAACCAAAGTTGAGTAACAGAGATTAGAAAATAGAAAGTCTAAATAAGATCTCCTAGTACATAATGACAGATTAAACTGTTGATAAACTATGCGAAACGCTTCAGTAGACAAAGGAGAAAAACAACTCTACATAACTATATTACTTCAACCATCGATCAAAAATTCAAACATATAACAGTGTCTAAACTATACATTAAATTTTGTCTGTATCTCAGTAGTTTCCGCATGACCGTGTGGTAGACTATAGGTTATTGATCTAGAAGTTAAGCGTTCGCGCGCGAGACCGATAGGTCCTGGATTCGAATCCCGCGTGCGAGATCGGGGATGTGCACTGCTGAGGAGTCCCACAATAGGACGAAACGACCGTCTAGTGCTTCCAGGTTTTCGAGGGTAGTCTAGCCTAAAATGACTCATGAATTCAATTATTAAATTACTACAAGTTCCACAAACCCTCATTGTGATAAAATTATTTGGCTCCAAACCAATACACCACGAAAATAATCTTACTCGTTTAAGCCAAAGTCCTTTTATTCAGTACCTGATATGCTTATCTCATCAAAAAAAAATATTAATTTATGACAATCGCGTAGTATTCTTTTACGTTCTGATATTCGATTATAAGCATTTTGCCATACAGTTGGGTGACTTCATCAATAATCATTTTGTTTCGATGAAAAACGCACATATAAGCACCAAGGCTTGGAATATGAGAAATAATTGTAGTTTTAATCTCTAGCTACAAAATTTCTCTACAACGCAAAGCTAACAAAAGCTTGATAAATCCATAGTACAGGAATTTTAAATCAGATACTAGGTAAACCTTAGAATTAACCATATAGCTCTATGAAAATCCCCCCAGTTTTATCCAAGTAACCGTCATAAACCATACACAACGAAAATTGAGCCCTAGATTGATTTACAGAAATGTTTTCATGAGATTCTCTGCATTTACAAGTGTCCAACCTATACTTTACAGGCCACAATTAAGACATTCTGTGCAAAAGACATAACAATAGGTATGCGAAACGAGTAACAAGTGATACTAATTCTCTAATCCCTTTACACTATTGAAAATGGATCTATTCAAACGAGTACGACACCTCAAGTAGATAAGACTGATTTGTGCAACAGTTCTACGTTCTATCTTCAGAGGTATACAGTCTGGTCGATCAACTTTTTGGTTTTATTTTTTGATTCGAGTATTAACAAATCTCTGAAGGAAAAACAATGGTACCCATTTTCAACAATTTGAAGACTGTTTTCGTGTTCCATCCCGACTAAAAATATAGATGTTTATGATGTTATAATATGTTTAGGAAAAAGAGAACTATGTCGCATCTCTAATGATGCTTCATTACTAGCTTTGCAATAAATACACGCAAACTAATATATCTATTGCCTCCTAATGCCCTGGTACGGTCGAGAGTGGGGAGAGTTAGCTCTTCCTCTCGAAATGCTCTCACATGGCCACGTGTATATAGCCTCTGCCAGGGAAGTCCTACTCACTGCCTTCTCGTGGCGGGGGTGTTGTTCACGGAATTGAGAGGACGAAAAGCGAATGTCCGGCGCTTTAACCGGGTTGGTGGATACGGAAAGTCCACCTAGGGGAGTTGGAAAATCCTGATTCCAAACCAATGGTGCACATGGGCTCCAGTATCCTGAGAGAACAAATGGCGTATGAATCAATCGTTGATCACCGGCTACCATGGGACTGCATCTCCTCACGATGCTCCATTGCCTTGTGGATCAAACCTTTAGGTCAAAGGCTCGGGATGAGACCCCCTAAAAAAACCACCTCTTCAGTTTAGGCACCTGGGCAGTATCACAGCTCTCACACAAATCAAATGAAATTTGTGAGGCGCATATATATCTGGTGCCTCCTTGTACCAATATTTATGTGTTTAAATAAATAATAAACTATTAATATAAAATCTTATCGAATATTGGAGTATCGAAGATGAATGAAAACCAATCACGAAATAAAAGTACCTGTTCAGTGGTTGAAATAGAGGACGACAATAATGAGAAGGCATTACATGTTGATGAACAAGTCAGTTTCTCTGATTTAATCGTCGAATTATCATTTCTTGGAGGCTGACACGTGAATACTTCAAATCTTTTAGAGTATTCAGCACAAACAAGATGAAATATAGACTTGCAAGTAAAACATCTATTAGCATTGCACCTTGGTGTCACTATATAATCATTACATAAATTGCATATTAGCGGATAACTCACAGAAACATTAACAAATTGATGACACCGGTAGGATAACGCTGGGAACAAAAAGAATATTTTTAAAAACGAAATAACGTTATGGATAAGGAGGAAAGAATGGTCATAATAAAAAATCCCAGCATTCTATCTGACCACACTTTTGTAACTTTGAGTTTTAGGAATGCTTTGATCCATAAAAAAAATACTGATTTACTAGTTTTGGGTTTTAATCCTGCTTTTATTTTCCATCCTTCGCTTTTCGGTTTCTTTTAGTGCATAATATTATACTACTTATTATTATTTAGGAACTAATATCGCTACCAATCATTTTTGAATAGAAATAAAGAGAATTCAGCAAAACTCTTTTTCGACGAAATCCTTTACTCAAGTTGTACGTTCGTATCTATGATTGTTTGGTAAATATATAAGTCTATAGAAGGAAAAGAAAGATCCCATCAAAACGTGATTCGAGATTTCAAATAACAAATGAGGTTGCTTAATAGTCAGGGTTTAGAGAATAGGATGCAAATAATTAACGGGTTAGAACACTGTTTAATGTCCCTTTGTTGATGTGAGATATTTACATGAATCTGAAGTTTTATTTATTTATCAGTGTAAATGTATTCTCCTAAAATTTTAAAAAGTTCTTTACTTCGTATGAATTCATTGAGCTACTTTTTATTTGCAATAATTTACATAAATAACATGTATAGTTATCGTTTCGATTTGGTGATTGCTATTGTTGGACTGATATAACTAAATGACGTTGCTTAGTTTGTCGTATGTTTTTGTAAACAATCATTACACAATTATTGCAGGAGGCACCGCTTATTTTATGGTATTTTGACGTGCGTGAACTCATTGAATACCTCAAAAAGCGAGATTTGTAAAATACATTACTTATGTTGTCATCAATAATAAATATCACGGACTGTAAGCGAAATATTGAGACAATAATAAATTGTAATGATATGATTCAACACAACTTATCAATTAACATGCACATAAAATCACATAACAAGAACTGGTTAAAAGGTGAAATTCTAACTTAACTTACTTGGTACGGATACATTACACTTTTGAATTTCATGAGGTAAAATATCTTGGGAAGAAACCGACAAATTCGTACATGAATGAGAATATGAATTATATGGTATACTGAGTAACGAGGATGGGGAAGATAAATTGAGTAAACGTTTACACCTTGGAGGTATAACTGGTTGTGATAAGCTTTGTGGATCAACATTTGTAGCTTTTATACTCTGTGAATTTGGTAAAAAGTGGATATAAGCAATCCGATCGGTGCTTTTGCTTCTCAGTTGAAGTGATCCGAATTCACGTATATCTACACAATATGCCGGGAAATATCCTTTATGTTTTGTTGTTTCATTAAGTCCATATAAAAAAGAGGTCGGTGCCGTAGCTTAAACAAGAAATGATGCGTACAAAAAAATAGTAAATGGGATATATGTATATATAAGGATATAAAATTATACAGTGGATTATAACTAAGTACTAGACACAATCAAAATTGACTGAATCTATATTAATCGCCTCGATGAATTGTATATAATTAAAAGTCTCTAAAATAGTTTTCAAAATTAAATGTTACAAAAATCTGTAGCAGAAAGGCATCCTTTTTGAGCTAACTACAAAGTTTTGTATTACTGAAAAATGCCAAGACCGTCAATAACGGATACATAAAACCTTTTGGACACATCAACTATCCAACCATTAAAACAAATATCTTTTAAAATATTTAAGACTACTGTACTTCATCTTTTAACACTCAGTCTAATACTACTTAAAAATAAAAACATAAGATAAAAAGATTGTAAGCTTGAAATATAACAAATGCAGTCCGTTTCTCTGTCAATAATAGTAATAATAATAATAATAATAATAATAATAATGACTGATTAAAACTGATGAACCAAAACAAAACGTAAATTCAGTTCACTAACCATTTTGTGGTCGACATTCAACCACTAGAATATCACCAGGTATAACATCGAGATACTCCTCTCCTGAGAGAGGAGTTCGACGAAACGTCGAAATGCAAGTATATCTTCCTGGATGTATATCATAGGTAAAATATGGGCGGCTTTGTGTCATAAAATATTACCTTGTTTTTTATGTACCAATACGCAAATGACAAACTGAAACAAGTTATAAAAAATAGTAGGTAGAATCGGTAACACTTATATGATCACGCAAAAAAATCAGAAGACATAAAACACAGTCTCTATTATTTATTAACTAATTTGTAACAATCGGAAGTAAACATATGGTCACAAATTTAAAAGTGCTAGATTATTATACATGCTTCTCCAGCTCTTCTTCTTGTTGTCTTGCACCTTTATACATCCATCGTTGATTAAGAGATACATATGGTGATGGATTGTACTCGCCGACTACTGGAACATGCCAGTCAGGATGCTGTAGTCTGAACTCCACACTATATTTACCCAAAGCTGATATTATTGCAAATCCGATACACGTAGTAGCACGTATCGTCATAGAACCTATAAAAGAAACATGTGAGAACGATCATAACATAAGTGATTATGATTACATGCATAAAATTTGAAAACAGCAGATCATTGTATCCAAACAAGTGCAGATAATAAATTTAACTTTGTTCATCATTTATTGTAATGAAAAATTTAACGTGAACATTTTCGAAGAGTATATTTTTATGAATAGCATATTATCACGTACAAACATAGGCTTATGCATTCTACTCAAAAAAACACTTATTCATTAAAAGAAAGATATAAGTCTTGTTCGTAGTCGTCCAAAGGATAATATCCATCATAACTTTGACAGATATTTTCTGAATTAGGTAAGAAATTGTTGTACCTGATCCAATTATTAAAAAATGTGAATACCTTAAAACGTTATTCATGCAGTCTTTGACAAAAATCCACATGTTCAGAATATACTACACATTTCCAGTGGATACCTTTCATTACTCATAAACGAAGTTAGCTGAAAAGCATTCAAACAATAAATCAACCCAAGACAATGTACATTATTCTGAAACCACAACAATGAATTCAGTACACAAACGTTTTAAAACACCTATCGATGCTATGACTGAATATCATCTTATGTCACTATTTCGTGCTAGTGAACAATGCAATGTTATTAGATTAATTTAATGACTTATGTGGGGACATAAACACAGATTCTAACGCCAAAACATGTACGTTAAGCACCACAGTAAACAAGTCAACAAATTTATTCCAAGTAGTTCCCGCTTATTTGTTTGATGTAGTTGAACTGATGTACGTACGTACGAAGTTCTACGTTGTGACTGACTGACAATCTAACAAAATATTTTCCAGAGAGTATACGATAACATCTTTAAGTAGTAGCAGTCTATAAGCATAAACCGAAAACATAACTGTGAATGGTTAACAACTATAATACAGTTTCATAAACTCCAAACCTTGAAGTGAATCTAGTTATTGTGACAAACCTCATGACATCTGAAAGTAACATAACCATAGTCTGATGAGATAGTAAAAAGAACAAGTCACCTTAAACACATACATTGCATAGAATAGTTATTTATTGATTACGAACTAAATGCTTCCTCCACATGAATCTATAGGTACTTGCTTTCAAGGACAAGCAGTAGAAGAAAAAGGATAACGATTGAATACATTCACTTAACTATTTTCAAGCACCCAACTGAAATTTACGTCTTCATAAACTAAAAACACTTAATGGCCACATCAATCTCTTTTCAGTGTCTGAAGTTGTTGCAACAGAGGTCTTTACGATAATATCATGGCGAAAACACCAGTAGATCATTAAATCACTGAGCATTTTCCAAACAGTAAGTAATGCTGCACTGACTTTGTACAGTGATTTACCTAGAAGAGGAAAAGCAGGATTCGCATGTTTGTACTTAATATCTACTTATATTTTCCAACGCAAATCATCTGTGTTTGATATTAGATTTCTAATTTTATCCAGTATCATTTTTAATTGCGTAGTTATTTACAACTAGTAACACTGAAAAAATCTCTCTTAAATTTAACAAGTGTAAAACAAACTACATGGAGGTTACTATCTCCGGTTAGTAGTCGGATTTGTTTGTCAAGATGTATTGGGTATTACCTTAGCTAAAAACCCTTCACTATCCCAGGAAGTCCGGACAGAAAGTTGCATAGGCAAAAATAGTTTCCACGTGCAATTGAACACAATGATTGAATGTTGATGGTATATGTTGCTGGCTTAAACGGAATAAAATAGTAGTAACATCTTTGTAAGCATCTCCAGTTATGCTGCATTCTTAAGCCTAGAAGAGATAATTAAATATCTGCTACATGGAGTACTAGTGTCGTAAGATTTTAAAGGTGTAGACTTCACATGACAAAATTAAAAATATTTCTGATGACATAGGACTAGTCCTAAATAGTTATAATTCTGACTGCCCAGTAAAACTCTTGGGACAATGAGACAGAAACAGTGTAAACACACCTCGAACCATTACTGCTTTCTAAAAATGTGTATGATGTACGAGAAAAGTTTCTTCGTAAAACGGTTGGATATGTAATTAACTAGATCAATAAGATTGAAAATATTCGACTAAAGTTCAGGTTACTAGTCATACTTAAGCTTTGTCTATCTGATTGAAAAGAAAATGACTAATATGATACCCCACTTGTGTGTGAAGGCTGAGAAGTGTAAGTGGATTAAATGATGTTTTCATGTATACAACTGGTTTCAAAACTTTGATCGTCATGGTCTTTATTGTCCTTGATAAGTGGAAATGAATTTAGATGGAGAATTCCGTTGACATTATATATTATAGTGCGAACTAAGCTTTATTAGTCTTATCCTTTCTATTCAGTAAATGAAAAAATGCTGAACTTTTAGAAAACGGACAGTATTTGATAAAGCGGTAATATCTCTTCCAGGTCGTTTCGGCTATGTGCTCGATTCCAAAGAGCCAGTTAAATTCATGCATACGTATAGAAGTATCTGAACTCAGAATTCTTTTTTACTTGCATTGAAAGGGAAAACATGTGGTAGAAAATACGATGTACACGCCACCGGTAAACTTCCTTAGTTCTATAGTTACCAGTTCTAAAGCTCCATCTTCTTCACGAACCATTACCAGATACAATAGAGCATTTTCTATACTCCTATATTTTTATATGGGCTTAAAAATTGAAGAGTTGTTTTTAAGCTTTTCATTTTTCCTTAAATAAATGTACAAAATAGTATGTTACAAACGCTAACAAGACTCACGATTCCATGTACAGATTAAACCACTAGCAGCTCCCCCGAGTGCGTGATTCACCCAGCTATCGGATCGGCCTGTAGCTTTTGCTGATATAAAGGAAACAGACGAGTGACATATTGCAGCAGCCGCTAAAACAAGAGGACATTAATGAAAGAAACACTTACTTCCAGTGACTACGTATCTAATACACTGTAGTCCCGTACTATTTAAACTCAAACCCAATTCATGCGCTTTGGCATATTCGAGCACAGAAGCTATCAAACCTGAAGTGATAAAGTAAACGACAAGTTTAAAATGATAAGTAATCTTGGTTGAGCCATAATACCTTTCTGCTAACTTTTAGATGAAAAGCACTGTTAATTAAGATTTATTTTTTCCATGCAACTGTCTCTTCGTCCCTTATTTCTGTGATTCTGTAAGTTTTACGATGGGTTGAATGACCATTTAAGCTATATATTCTAACTAGCAACAGTTTCGTAGGAATTAATAACTTCCAGCCTAGTAAATTGCAAAGTTCATCCGAAATTTATTACTTTAGTCAGCTGTCAAATACATTCGATTGTCCCCACTCGTCTTCTTCTTCACTACCGTAGTATCGAATAGTACATTTGACTACAGCTTTCAGAAAAAGATCATTTAGTGATTAAATAATATTCAAACAGGAAATAACATCTGTGAATGAAATTAAGATTAAAATAACAGCACGAAGAAATATAAACCACATGAAAATAAAACAATGAGATATGGGGTGATATGAACTTATAAAGCGTGAAATATTATCATCTGAGCCCATTGTAGGGTAAGGTAATTAACTCTCTTTATTGGTGTGGAAATCATATTACCAACAGCCAGTCAGCTACAACGTAGGACAAGGCGCATATGCATCGGTCCAAGTTGCCACACCTCATTAGCATAACAAGGTGAACACCAAATTCATAGTAGTTAATTTAATGGTGGTAATAAATAAAAGAAAGATTGTGTATAAGGATATAAAACAGGAAGAAATAATTAGTTCGTAGAAAGAAAGATAAAAAGTAATTTTAATCTCATGGTTTAAGGGAAGGCAAAGAGTGTATACGCCTACGCCATAGTGATCGATTCTGAGCCATGTCACACAAAGTCTCCAACCATTGGTTATGATAGTCGCGCAGACCCCAACCAGGTAGTCTGCATCTGCCAACATGGCTCAGACTAGAAGTTACCCACTCCATGCTCTGATGCCACGTTTTGGTTTGGCCGACCCTAACTCTCTTCCAACCGTCTCCAACACTAGTCAGCATTGCGCGCCGTGGTAATCGGTGTTCAGGCATACGTAACACGTGGCCCAACCATCTCAATCGATGAAAATTTATGACCTCATCAACTGATTTACCATTATTCCCTACTACCATGCATCTAAGCTCACTATTACTTACCTAGTGATCCCAGACGCCAGTAATATTTCCAAGATATCTGTGATCAAATACTAGTAATTTCCGAACATCTTTTACCCTTAATGACTACATTTCGCAGCCGTAAAGTAGAACAGAACGAACTGCTGAGCAGTATACTCGTCCCTTAATTGATAGACGGATATCTCGTCTTCGCCATAGGTGATGTAAGTTGGCAAAAGCCAAACGAACTTTTTGAATCCATGCTGAGATCTCGTCAGACACCAACCCATTAGGGGTGATCAGACTTCCAAGATAAGTGAAGTTGTCGACTACTTTACTCCCTATCCTTAGTTCAGGTGTTGACGCAGGCCAGTCCTGGGGCAACAATTTACATTTAGAGAGGGAGAAACACATCTCAAACATCCTGACACTGTTTCTCAGTGCTATCAAAAGACTGCATTTTATCAGCGTCCTCACCAAACAGGACTATCTGAGTATTCTAAGTCGTTAAGTCGACCTCCTGAAAACTCAATCGATGAGAACGTTATTCCCAGCAGTAGGTCTATGATAAAACTGAATGAAAATGGAGATGGTGGACAGCCTTGCTGGACACCACTTGAAGTTGCAAAATCAGATGACAGTTCACCATAAGCTCTGAATCGACTGGTAGTGTTTGAGTAAAGAGCCTTCACAAGGTTTATGTACTTCTAAGGTACACCTTTCAATGACAGACACTGCCACAGAACTTCTCGGTCTACAGAGTCAAATGCTGCTTTTAAGTCAAGAAAAACTATCATTGTCGGACGCCAATAAGCATGTCTATGTTCTGAATTCTGACGAATAGTGAGTAAGTGGTAGATGAAGCCACGATTAGGTCCGAAGCCAACCTGGTTTTCTCATGTTCGAAGTTCACGAGTCTTTGTTAGGCGTCCGATAATTATTGAGGCTAGTATTTTAGATGCCATATTGGTCCAACTAATCTCTATATTATTAGCACAAGATGACTTTGACCCTTTCTTATATATTGGGACAATCAGTGGTTGAGATCAGTCAGATAGGATTACGTCCAGTTTCCAGATTTTAGCTAAAAGATTAGTCAGCCTGATCACTAAAACTGGACCACCGTCCTTAAAGACATTTGGAGTCAATCCATCTGGACCAGCTGCTCCTCCTCGTTTCATATTAGCTATAACCTTTTGAACTTCAGCTAGGGTTAGGGGACCTACTTCAATGTTCCATTTAGACTGTTTGGGAATGGTGGGTAACTTTAGATTAGCTCAAGGCCAGCTAAACTGTTCTCTAAAGTATTCCGCCCATCGTTCTAAACGTTTGGGCTGAGAGCAGATAAGTGTCGTATTTTTCCGAGATTATCTCACTTATATTTGACTTCTTAATTCCAGTTCCTTTTATTAGTCTAAAAAGCTGTCTGGTGTTGCCTACAGCCACTGCCTTTCCCATCTCTTTCGCTACGTTCCCCAGCACTGTTCACGATCGTTCCTTAGACTTCTGGTTAACCTAGATCTGATTTGTTTTCGCTCGTTATCGTCTTTGGAGCCTGGGGGGATGAGTCTACGAGAGTTTAACCGGTGCAATAGACTTGGAAGAAATCCATTAGTTTTTCGTAACCCTATGGTTCAAATCACCAATAGATGTCACAGATGTTTGTGTATCTTTCTAAGAAACATCTGGGTCAGTTTTGTTTTCAAAACTGTTTAAGTGTGACCTCAGTTGTTCCTGGAATCTACTTTTGGCTTTTACGTCACTCAGTCCAATTCTAATGGGTCTTCTTAATGTGGCTTTCCTGCGTCCAGTGAGGCGCAGGCAAATGCATACTCGTATAAGGGCATGATCAGAGTCTAAATATATATATATATATATATATATATATATATATATATATATATATATATATAACATGACAGGTTAAACAACGCACCGATGTGTTCTAGTCTAGGAAAGTATGAGTCAGTCATAATCCCAAGATCATAGCAAGTTTTACGACAACAACTGAAAAAGTTTTTTGATCATGGTATTTGTATGAAGACGGAAAGGCAGATTTCGAAAGTGGTACTCAACATTTAGCAGATGTATGTTTGAAATACGGAATTTTGACGGCAGATCTGTATCTTATGGACAATACAGGAGCTAATACAGGTTGCGAAATGAATCGACAAGGGAGTCGGGCTTTTGGCCCCAATGCTGTAATTTACTTCTTTCAAAAGGCAAAATCAGATGTCGAAAAAGGAAGAAAACAATGGGTTCCTTATCATAATTATCCCTACTTGAAGACGATGTAAAAGTTTATGAGGTTATATATATTGACACTGATATGGTAAAGCTCCAAAGGGATTCACATAAATTAGTTAGGTTTAAAAATTGGTTACTAGAGATATACTCCAGCAAAGGTACAACAATGTAGATCGCCCATAACATTAACCACCAGTGCATTATCGATCGGAACCTAGTCCTGAAACACAAAGATCTAGGTGTGATTACATGCATTACAAATTAGTCTTATGTTTGATAGAAGAATTCTCGGTTGTTAAGATCGATCAGCTCATAGACTACTCAACCTACAACTAATTAAAGCTTGACTATCAGGTTTAATTCTTGGGCACTTTACCACCCTTCCTACGAAATAATGTACGATCTTTTCGCTTAACACTAATTCTACTGAAAACCAAATTTTTGTTCATCTGCCGGTTTCAACTGCCTTATAGAATGTAAAATACTCCACTAACACTGCCTGACTATGAAAGAGAAAAACCTTACTTTTGCCTCCTCTCTCCTCCTTAATCTGAGAATTCGATACACATTTTGATTCATAACGATGTGGGTACCTGAGGTGCTTTGCCATGTAATTGAAAACTTTACCCGTTCTCATGAGATTATTGATGTCTCTCGTGCTGTAAACTTAACTGAATATTGTGGAACTAGAAATAAGGGTACTGAGCTTAGATTTGATGAATTTCAAGGAAATTCGGATTGCGATAGTGATTGAATTTGGACAAATAATAACCGCAAGACTCTCTATTGACTTTGTTGTTGCTTGCCCCAACTATGATGTTGAATGATTGAAATTTTCCATCAGAATCCATTTCCCCTTCAGAACTGTACTTGACTGAGTTAATACCTCGAGTGATGTTCAGATTTTTATTCGCATAGAAGCATTTAGGTTCTGTATGAGACTGCATTAACGGAATGTATAATAACCTCCATCAATGTTTAGTAACTGATATTTTGACAACTGACTTTTCTCCCCATCATCCCTATTATGAAGAAAGACTAATTATTTGAACAAAGGTCCATGGTAGCAGTCATCAGTACACTATCGATGAGACATTACTACTTTAATTTATGGAATATAATGACTTATATGTAACTACAAGTCATGGCTTGAAAAAGATCGGAGACTGAAATTTAACAACTGCTAAAGGGTTTTGTGTGTCAACGTCACTTCGCAGGGTCCTTAAATACCTTGGCGAAAAAGTGATCCGAAGTTTATGTCCCACATATGTGATGCTTTATCTAAAATACTACATTCAAGCAGCTGGCCTACGTAGGAGTAGATAGTAACCTGGTAACAAGACCTTTCGGAGCTCTCCCTTGTATTGTCAGAAAATAGGGGCTGATAACGCACCGCCATTTCGTATCTTAAATAAAAACTTAGATGCTAATATTTTTTGCTCCATTATAACTAGCCGTCTCCGAGACTACCATAATGAGGCTCAAAGACTACTATTAAAAGCACCGTGTCATAAAGGTTTCTTCACCGAGAGGTCGACTCTGAGCCAAACACTGAAATAAAAGCTTCCGCCCCCGGCAAGCGGATCCAAGAGATTAGAAGCACAGAAGCTTACTAGGAAAAGATTGACGCAGGCCCTCAGGAATCTCTTGGCAAAACAAAAGCCTGAATCCTCTAAACGACCACAAACTGTGATCCTCAAAGCCCTACAGTGGTCAATGACTGAAATGCTCCAGGTGGCATATCGATGCCATACTCGTCGATGATCACTTTAAAGTGAAAGCGCAATCCTGACGAGAAAGCACACAGCACGAATTAACGCAGGTGAACCGGTAAGAGTTTACCAAATCGACTATATAAACACCTCTTATGCAATCAAATAATGAATATGACATGGTTTGCAAGCCCAAACGCAAGAAATATCTACCTGTAACACAGAATGTATGGCAGAATACTTAGTATGATTCAGTGAATAGGCAGAGGTGTTTGAGTAATTACACAATATCCTCCTACTCTTACTCCTAACTCTAGGCCTCATCTTTAAATCTCTTAGGTCTATGGACAAAAGGGTGACAAATCTTCACTGCATTATAGCTGGTGTCAGTATATGATGACAACATAGCCAAAAAACTCCTAATCCTAGATCATAATTTGACTTTATCTTCGAATTCCTAATCCTAACCTTTTGGATTGTAGTTGATGTCAGTTGATAACAAAAACCCCAAAGAGTTGGATTCTAAACTTGCTATACTATTCTGACTCTCAGTATGTAGACTTGACATTTTTCTCGCTGTAGTGATTAATTTAGCACAGAATTGTTAATTAAACGTATCAACAGTAATATCCCACTACCATTCTGCTGCTTTTTGTCGTAAAATGTTTTATAATCAGTTTTCTTATTGGTCACCAAGTTAATTAATGGCGTAAGTGTAGTATACTTTTACCTGAGAAACCTAATATTCTTATTACGGAAGAGTGAAAGTGAAATAATGCACATACCAATCAGCTATTTTCATTGAAATTGATTAAAGATGAACCTATAAACAAACAAAACACTCAGGTGACGGGAAACAAATGTCATTCTTTAAGCCACACTTGCTTGGTGAAAGTAAATCTTTCCATTGATAAATATGGTTTGGTAGGAAAAGAACGAATATAGCGACACCAAAAGCTAAAATATTTATAGACTCACTGACAGTATACCCGCCCAAGAAAGCCATTTTCGTCCGAAAGAAAGGGTATTTATCATCTGGCGACGCTATATAATTATACAGTTGTTTCATTCCCGAGATGTAACGCAAAAGTCAAAAACGTGTTCTAACTAATTGAATAATTTTGAAGGGAATAGTTGAGGCTTGCGCTCAGAAGGCTTCCGTATCTAGTAGCAGCAGATCACCGATGCCTCCAAATAAGAGCCTAGACTACAAACTTCAGTAAAGATGTTTTCAGTAATAAAGGCGAAAGGTTAAATAATCCTTGAAATTCGTTTTCCAGTTAAGATCGAGCTTCTCCTTGAAAATTTTCACTGTTTGGGTGGACACTAATTGTCAGGGTAAAGCGTTTGAATCATTATCCTCTCGGTGAGGAGACGGAACTCCACTCTGTGCGCGATATTCAGAATTTGCAGAATGATTTTCCTCGTCCAATAAGTCCTTTTGTTTTCAATTTGTTTTAAGAATAATAGGTTTCTTTTATACTTATTGAGTCGGCTCTCCCTTTCGAAATGCTTTCACGTGGTCACGCGTACACAACGACTGTCAGGGAAGTCTTGAACGCCGCCTTCTCGCGGACGGGGTGTTATTTACGAAATTGAGAGGACAAAAAGCGAACGTCCGGCACTTCGACCAGGTTAGTGGATATAGAGGATCTTTCTAGTGGTGTTGGAAAACCCTGGTTCCAAACCAACAGTGCATATGGGCTCCAGGATTCTGAGGGAATGAATGGCGTATGAACCAATTATTTGATCATCGGCTACCATGGGACTGCATCTCCTGACGTTGCTCCACTGCTTTGTGAATCAAACCTTTCGGTCGAAGGCCGCGGGTGTGACCTCCTAAGAGAACCACCTGCTTCAGTCTGAGCACCCGGCAGTACCATAACCCACACACAAATCAAGTGACTTGTGTGGCGCATATATATCCGGTGCCCCTTTGTACCAATATTTATGTGTCCAAATGAATAAATAAATCATCTGCACTTATATAGGCACCGAAATTCAAAAACTTCTTGACTACTTCTATCTATTCACTGCCAAGAGTGATTGCGGATACAGCGTCCTCCCAGTCTTGTAAGAATAATTTGCACTTCGAAGGTTCAAATATTATTTCATACCCACGGACGTTGATTCCCAACTGATTAAGTGCAGACCAAACGGCTTAGGTGTCATCGTATAGTAAGACGATATTATCGGCATACTCAAGGTCAAAAAGTCTTTATCCAAGAAACAGATCCATACCATCATTACCTACATCCATCAGAGTTGTTTCCAGAATGTCATCATTGGACAAGTTGAAGAGGAATAGTGAGATTGCGCAACCCTGCCTAACTCCTTTGCCTGAATATAACAACAGAGAGGGGTAGTTGTATAGCCTCATTCTGCCTGAGGAGTTTGTATATAGGGCTTTCAATATGTTAGTAGACTTTTCGGGCACATCCTTCTTCAATAGACAATCCTAGAGAACAGTCCTGTACAATAACTCGAAGGCTGCCCTAATATCAAGAAACATTACGATTGTTGATCAGTAATAAGCATCAGTAGTAAACCTAACACTTGGTGGAGGGTAAAGATATGATCAATAAATCCTCGACCGCAACGAAAATCAGCCTGCCTCTCTCGACTCAATTTTCTTTGGGCTTCAAACAATCCACAAACCATGACAGAAGCCAATAATTTGCACATGACCGGAAGTAGACGTATCCCCTGACAGGTATCCATAGGTGACGTGAATCTCTTTTAAAGACACCGACAACTGTCGACTCATTCCACTGTGTCGGAACACGTTCTAATTCCATGATATTTATAGACAACTAAGTCATGTCGTTGGGCCTGATGAGTCGTGGTGCTTCGAAAATAGAGGCTCCTAGAGCACTTCTACCTCTTTAGACAGATCAGCCGACACTGGCCATGGAGGACAGGACAGTCTGATCAATATGGCCAGGGTAGGAGACCAGTTGAACTGTTCCTCGAAAATCTCTACCCAACGTCCGAGGTGTTGGTAGATGATTTTGGTTGGGATTCCATCAACTTCACAGATCGCTTCACTTACACTAGACTTCTTGCTGCCAGTGACTTGGATGAGTTGAAAGAGCTTCAGGCAGTTAACAGATGCAGCTACCTCTTCCAACTCGTCATCACTCTCCAACCACCAGGCTTCTCTATCCTTACGCAGGCTTTGTACGATTTCATTAGGTAACAATCTTCGTCTATGGTCAAACTTGCGGTCATCCGGAGTAGACCAACGTGCTACGAAGAGTCGTAATACACCTGTAAAAACCCTGTGTTTACAAGCAGGACCCTTCGTGGGGCTGGATGCAACTTTACTTACCGTTCTCATGGTATCATGTAATTGCATCCAGTGTTCGTCTATAATTTTCGTGGGGTGATAGCTAGTCTTGAACCTAGCCTCGTTTGACATTTAGCTCCAACAGAAGCTGCAGCCAATTCGCTGACATTGATTGGTTAACACAGTTGAATTTGTCGGTCAGTGAAACGTAAGATAAGGTTAACACAAACAAGACTATGATCACAGTCCAGTTAAGTACTCCAAAACAGAGGCAGTCTTACCCACAACCACACCAGCGGCAGCTGAGCACAGCGTGATCAATCTGAGTCCAGACTTCAGACGCAGAGGGAGGAAGCCAGATAGTACATCGACTATGACTAGATCGATGACCAGAAACTGGTTGTAGTTTGTGCAAAGTTGCAGTAGTTGGTCATCGTTATCTAGCCTGCAAAAAAACAAGTCCTCACCAGCTACCCAAACCACTTTCCTCCGTACCTAGGCACCCGTCCTGCGCATTCAAGTCCCTAACCAGTACTACAGTATCCGTCGAACCAACTCAGTAATTCATTCTTGGAAATCAGCGGAGCACCGCAATAAACAGTACAAGGTTTACTGTTATCCATCCTTTATATCAGTAAACTTTCAAGTCTCATCAAGTTTGATGATAAAAAGTATGGAAAGTAGTACAGTAGTATGGGAATATACAAACACTCCAGGTTGATTTCAACATTACGGTAAACCGACTTGAAAAAATCATTGTCAATCAATACACCTACGTATCTTCATTTACTTCAGATATGAACTGGTGCTGAATTGTCTGAACGTTTCCATTAGTCCTAACTAATAATAACTAAGTCATGACAAATCATAACTTTGAGGTAAAGGCTCAACACTGTTTGGTGCAAACAAAGGTTAACAGACCTTCAGAAAACTGGACAAAAGGACAGTCACAGCCGTTTAAGCACCCCTAGTTGGATGTAAACAACTTAGACGTGTACAGCTTCTACGCCATAACTATACAGGTGAATTAGATCTTTCAAGAGAAGTACGGAAGATTGCTACATGAGAAATCTGGGAAATGATCAGCCTGTCTTACGAAAAGCGGCTTTAGAAGTTAGATAGTTGTACATTATCCTACTGTGAACTGAGTATGACTTGAAAGACAGTTAACGACTTTTAACTTGTCACATCTTGTCTTTTTCTTTCAACCAAGTCACGATAAATCAGAGGATACATCAGTTTACTTCGGAAGATAAGAGCATACAATCCATGTGGTATATATGTTTTCCCAGTGAGTATAAAATTCTAAAGACTTGTTACCAAAAAAACTAGTTCCTTCAGCTCTACGTAGCTTATTAAAGGAAAAACTAGGAAAATTGAGCAGTAAAATACGGGAGAACTTGTAGTGAATCACTTTCGAGATAATTCCTTGAACTTCGTGTATCAATCGTCCCGATAACCATTGTTATATAAATCTCAACGGTTTATAAGTTTCAGGAAGCGACATCCCTATGAACGACAACTTTACTTAAATAAACTTAGAGTTCAAACGCTCGAATCAGTGCTCCATCTAGGTATTAATCACACAGGAAGCCTAAAGTTTGAATAACATGCCTCCTTCATTATTTCTGAATTTAAAAGGCTAATTGATTTCATGATGAAAATTTTCGTTAAAAAAGAAGCCAGGCTTACTATTTACAAAATATGTATACAACTCTCCCTTGAGTGTTGCTGTTTTATCTACTCAAACAAGATAAAACTAGGTATTTAAAGACGCCCCACTCGCCGACTGCTAGGGTATGACTCCACTCTCAACTACACAGATAAATGCAAGCACCTCTCCTTAGAACCTTTATGGTACAGTCGGCCAAGGAACAATCCAATATTTCTCTACAAAGCAATATATGAACTCATATTTCTCCCCTATCGCGGTATAGTTTATTATTGAAGATGTTGTCAGTACCTATCCGTAATTGAGAAACTATCATCAACGTCGTCATATTCCAACAAGTAACTTGTATTAAAGCAGTATTTCTACACACCACAGACGTAAGAGAGCTTAACGTCACGAAATGAGGGAGAATGGCGTTACTGACCAGCAAACATGAAAGTGTGGAGATAAATTCAATTTACCCTTGTCTGAGGGGCAGAACATGTTAAATTACGGCTCCTTATGGTGAAGTGGGATGTCACGAACCAATGATATTGATGCTGATTTAATATTTGAAATACTTCTTTAAATCATGCTTGTGACGTTGAATTGGTTTCACTTCCTACCCAGTAATCCTATTACAAGCGAAATAAGGTAATTTTCTATAAATGAAGCCTGCTCATGACTCTATTAAATCAATATAGTGAAAATGAGCTGACGCAACTTCGACAGAAAAGGGGGATAGCCACTTGGTTATCAGAATACTGTTTTTAGTATCAAATTTTAAAAGTACAAATAATCCAATAATTCCAGCTTCTATTCGAACCATGTTCATTTATACAGTTCTTTATCCACTCATACCTTATTTTCGCTTATTTACTTTAGCCTATTAGAATGCTCTTGCTTGAACAGTATCTTAATAAAATAGGATTAGGCTAGGTTGTCATACCTTAACTATTTCTCCACAAATGACTCAACTTCGATAGGCATGAACATTATCTGCTCTGCTTCTCGTCCTCCCTTTTTCCTATTCTTTTCTTCAGCCTCCTCGAGATATGCCACTGAAAACGCATACGGAACGGGTGATTTCGTCCGGCGTCATCATTAATGCCTCGGATTTTCTAGACATATATACGGTCACTGTCGATAGAACCTCTCAAATTCACGTGGATTTACTCCCGACTATCAGTCGCACGTTACAACGCAGCCCCTATAAGCGCTCCGACTGTGATATTGACGATACGAATCTTACTAATACTATTTACATTCATATGCGAGAAGTGTTATACACCATAGTTTTATGATCGGTGTACCTTATAAAATATCAAACTAACTGAATAATTCACCACAGTGAAGACTGTATCTTCTTTAACAATTTGATTTCGCCTGTAAACTGGCATGCCTCATGTAACAGACTATTGTTTGAAGCGCCAAAGACAGTTTATTACCGAACAGGACATACCGATAAGCCACAAGGACATCGAGCGAATTTGGGCAGAAATGTCACCGTGAGAGCGCTAGCGAATACAGAGGCGAATCAATTAATAGGATCCAGGGAAGACGAATGATTTGTAGAGCGATTTGGGCAACTAAGCAAGAGAGATGGATATGTGCGTAGACTATCACGTGTGATCAAGCATATATTTTCATACAGACATGATAATAACAATGACGATACAAAGACCTGGAAAGCGTATGATAAATAAGTCAATTGAAGGGCTTGATAAAATCAACCGTAACTAACCCTGATTGTAGGGGAGGTGCTATGAATTAATGTTCCTCCTCCCTAAAGTTAGGATGAACAATGCGCTCGTCTTACTTAAGTCCGTGGCTAGTAGGGCCTGTCAAGCAGTTTTGTAGGACCGTACAGACATGTGAAATGCAGATATGAGGGGGATCAACTCTGCGGTCTCAGCTGAAAACTGTAAAATTAACTCAGGTGCATCAACAGAAGAGGCATGAACTTGTTTGCGACAGCTGCATAATCAAGTATTAGTCCATACGTACCCTGAACAGTTCCAGGGAATAAAAGAAAGGCGATGCCCGAATAAACCTGAATATTCAATATTCATCAAGAATAAAAAGTCTCTGAACGCCGCTATCATCCTAGGTACAAAAAACATGTTGGGACGCTACAGGTCGGTCCGAAATACGTGTGTTAGCACAATCATGGAAGGTTAGCGAAAATATGAAATGCAGCAGGCACAATCTGTAATCAAGCAGCCGAGGGGGCTGTTCCCGTATATAAATTACAGAGCAAGTACACATTATTACATCCCCTACCTAACAACAGAATCGCGAGCATCCCAAATGAGAAAGAGAGACCAGGATGAAGCGGATGCGTGGCCGACTGTTTCGTGAGAATTTTCTTTCAGGGCCTCTTCCGGACGAATGACTAGACCCTGATACAAAGTTACAAAATCGACTGTTCCCTGTGCACTTTTATTGAGACCATGTATCAAGGTCCCTTAGGACTTCAGACTCGGAAAAATAGATAAGGCCGAGTGAACTGCTTTCTGAAACCTCGAGACGAATTGCACAATATATCGCTGCTCCTCTGGTACGTTACCTGTGAACTGTAAGGATACAGCTGTCACTCTGATACAGAAAACAGGATCAAGATAACCTTCATCAAACTACAGACCTGTCAGCCTCACCAGCGTCATATTTAAAATAATGGAATAAATAATCAAAGGGACCACAATGGCAATAGTGAAAATCAGCAACTTGTTAAACAGCACACAAAATGGTTTCAGGAAAGGATTGTCTCGCTCAATAAACTTTACAGCAGGAGAGCAATGAATAAAGGCTTGAGAAAATGGAAAATCAGTGGATTTCTTCTACGCAGACTTCAGTAAAGCATTTGATAAAGGGACGGGAAATGGACTACACTTGAATTTGATAGATCTAGAAGTTGCTGAACCTCTCCTAAAGAGAATCGACGATTTTGAGATGGTGAAGACATGTAGCTCAGGTGAATGATTTGCGCTGATAATGTTGTTTAGAAGAACAAGAAAGCTTCACGATCAAACCATCCGGCTCAGAGAACAAATCATCTAGATCAGGCATTTCTTGACAGGTCACAGACAGAAAGTAGGAGCGAATTTCAAATGCTCGTCCTGGAATCCATTATGTGATGGAGTACCAAAATGCTCACTTTTAGTTCCTTCACACTTTATGCTGTACGTGAATAAACTCACAAGTACAGTTGAGTCTGTGATGTTGCTTTATTCTGATGACGCAAAAAGCCGGCAATAAATAACAGGAAACGCATATGTATGTGCATGTGCAGACTTAAATATTCTGATTATCTGGCCCGAAATATTCCTGATGCGTATCAAGTTGACCAAATGTGTTCACATGCACACTAAAGATACAAAGGTGAATAGGCACAGTATAGAAAAATAGTAGACTCCCGCAGTCTGCTCTGACAAGGATCTTGAGAGAATAGTAAATCATAGTCTCAAGACCACTGCTCACGGCTGCGAGGTCGCAGATAAGCGGTTAAGAATGCTGTGAGCCTAAAGACAGACGCTAAAAGTTGGATAATTATATGTTCACTATAGTGTACACAACCTTAATAACATCCAAACTTGAAAACTGTATTCAGGCTGCTACTCTCTGTTTAAAACGTGGCTGGCATATGTTGGAGAAAGTTCAAGGATCAACTACCCATGCAAATATAGAACTCCGGGGTTTGCTATACAAAGAGCGGCTTGAGAAACTAGACTTGTTTACTCTGTCCTACAACATATTTAGGTTCAGTGTGATTTTGATGTATAGAATTCTTAGGTATTATTTTGACTCAATATATTTTCAATTTTTCTTTCCACAGGATCAAGACAACTCAGAGGACATAGAAGTTGAGTATAAAAGCCAAGAACGAACAAAATATCCGTGGCAGGGGGTTTTCTACATCGAGTCATCAGTTCTTGGAATTTGTTATCCGTGGAGGTGGTGTCTGTCCCCTCAGCTGACTCATTCAAGATGGAAAAAAAAGAAAGATACATTAACACTCGTAACGTTATAAAAAACACAAACGTCAACATAAGGTCACCTCGTGTTCCGTAATATTGGACACGTGGCTTGTAACGCCAATAAGGACCAGACTTTGAGAACTTTAAAAGAAAGCTAAGAAAATTGAAAAACCGCCACCAGAAGCATTATAACGTGTATGTTCTTCAGAGTATACTTAACCTGATCGACAGAAATGCTTGATGTAAATTCAAGTATCTTACGACTATAAAAAATAACGCCCTAGGTAGTAAAAACCCAGAGTCACCAATACTTTAGCTTTTCAAATCCCCTGTAAAGTCAAACCCCCTTGGCACAACTAAATTCTACATAGGTATCATTACCAATTTTTGATTTGATGATTTTGAATAAATTGAGCATTGGGTAGATTGTCATAATTCCAAGTTGGATTAATGTGAATTTGGTTATTTATTCTCTGAAGAAGTGGCTTTGAATGAGTCACGAAACGTCAAAAAATCTAATTTTTCTACTCATTTGGATATTACGAATATATCAATTTATTTATAAATTCTACATAGTTAACGAAAGCATTGTTGACCGCCCTGATACCATTTGTGAACAATTCCGCTAGCATTTCTCGCAATGCCACAACACTGAAACTGAAACCTCTACCAATGGATTTCTAATGTTGACATCTAGACATCTATCCAAAATTGATTTTATATCCACCAGCATCAAAAAGGCCGTGGTTACACTGAAAAGGTCTTATGACGGTGGACCTGACGGGATTCCTTCATCGTTTGTGAAATATTGTAGTATAGAATTCCGATTATTCAACTTAAAACTGTTCAACCTATCTATGGAATATGGAGCCCGTCCATCTGTGTGGAAAATATCTGTAATCACCCCTTGATTCAAAACGGGATCACATGGTGATATTGCTAATCATAGGCCTATTAACCTGATATCTGTACTATCAAGTACCATGGGAAAGATCATCCATAAACAGCTATTATCATTTTTACCTACACCTGGCCTGATAAGTCCATCCCAACACAAGTTTATGACTAAACGCTCATGCTTCACATTGCACCTCGACTTTTTGATCAAATTACCCAGAGAAGAGATGTTTGTCAGTCTGTTATAATTCTGTACTTCGATAATAGTAAGGCTTTTGACAGTGTCTCACACCAACGTCTTCTAAAACACTCTTCATTCGGCATACGAAATCCCCTCTTATCTTTGTTGTAATGTTTTTTAACAGAACGTAGCCAAATTGTCTGCTTTGAAACTTGCTACTCTAAGTCTGCGAATGCAACTAGTGGGGTTATACAAGGAAGTGTGATTGGTCCCTTACTCCTTCTCCTTTTAATGAATGACATGTGTTCCCTCTTCCAAGATGGTAAATTTTTCCCCTTTGCCGATAACCTGAAAGTGGTTTATTCATTCTCTTCTCCTACCAAAGAAAGTCATATTTGAGCGGTAATCCAAGAAGAAATAAACAAGTTATACGAATGGACTGTTTCGTGGGACCTAATGTTGACAAAAGTGGATTTATCCACAATGGCCGCTACCTCAACCTAAATACGGCTATACACAATCATACGCAAAAACTTCTCAATACTGTTTGTGACTTGGGTTTTAGATATAGCAACAGTTTGGACTTTTCCGAGCACATTGCATCGCAAGTATCCAAAGCAAGAAAGCTCATTGGATTCATAATGATAAACTTCAATATTATCATTACTACTGTACAAAAAAATGTATCTCGCTCATTCTTGATCATAGTATTTTAGTTTAAAGTGATTGCAGGCATTAGGATCTGATCAAACCTAAACGTGTTCAAAGAAGGTTTCCTAAAGCTGTTTTGAGGTATTCTGACAACACGGATTATCACCAAAGATGTCAACAAATCAAACTAGAACCTATATGGATCAAGCATATCAAATCAAACCTTGTCTTCATTTACTGGCTTATTTACGGTACTTCTTACTCTTCGGCATCCACCCCTTCATACTCTTTGATATTATCCCACAATCTACGCAATAAGAAAAATATTCTAGTGATTCTGAGAACTTACACGAACTTATACCAGAACATTTTCGTTATTTGCTACTCAATTATTTGGAACAGACTACCAGAGAACCTCCGTTGCAGTAAAACTACGACACGGTTCGGAAGTCTCCTTGATGATTTTTTTTCCGGAGGTGGATTCTGTCACCTACTGAATATCCATGTGTTTAACAATAATTTACACAAACCAGGTCCGTCATCCATCTAATTGACTGAAAAACGAATCGGAACGTTTGAAATTTTTCTCGTTTATTTTATTTTCTATCCGTTTTAATATCTGAGGTTCGCTTATGTTTATGCTTATGATCATTATTTTTGTTTACTATCGCTCGACACATTAGACACTCTTTCGTCCCTTCTTGTCCTTCTTATCATATTATATTCCTAAACATCCAGAGTCTGTAGTTAAAAACAAATTATCTTATGCTACTCTTAAATAAATAAACTTATCAGATTCATCTTATCTTCACCATATATATGTATATAAATCCACTACCGGGCACGTTTCTGAAATGGGCGTGAATGGACAACTGGGCTTTTCTTGAGAGACTGCTGTTTCCTTTAAGTTGCGGCTTGTCGAGGATTCATGGAGGCTGCGATAATTTCTCAGCTCTGCGTGCAATTCAGTGATTAATCCATCCACTTCCGACGCATATGCAAAGCACTGGTGTTCCAGAAACTGTGCACGTAATTTGACCATGAACTCCAAATGTCGGTCAAACAGCAACTGTAATCGATCGGAAGGAAGCGTCATTTTTCACTGTATGAATAATGACAAATGGCATTCAAGGACACCGAAGACAATGTTGGATACTGATTGCACAAAATGATTTGCCTTATTTTCGACCAATATAAAGGCTGACCTTTTTTTGTCCCCGTCGCCAATTGTTATATCTTGTGGCCGAGTGGATGCCTAGTTAATGTATGACGCGATAAGACCACCAATCAGGAAGCAGCGAATTATCGGCTGGAACAGTGACACACGAAACCGTACGAGCAGTCTAGAACGCTAACCGGTCCTGCGATCTGCCTAGCCCAGCCAGTTAAGTCCAGAACACAAATAACAGCCTCGGCAATATGAATCATTATTCGCAAACATACTGGGTTTATAAACCAACCAAACAGACCTCATCGTACCATAAAATAGAAAATAATATTTGTACAATAATTGGTCAAGGTGGCTGCGAATAGGGGGAAAGTAATCAATAATGATATTTCAAAAGTCAAAATAAAGCTAATGATAAGAGGAAACGAATATGATTAGCTCAGTGACAATGGGAAATATACATATTACATTGGCCAATAAATAGTCCTCAGAAGTTACCATTCGCAATTCTCTTCGGGATACAACAAATAATAAGCTGTGTTCTTATTTATTTATTTCAGTTTCAGTTTCAGATTGCAATGGACAGGAGGCTTGATGGCCTGTGTTAGTCCTGGTAATGATGGTCTCTCAGCTGATCCAGCTTTCTTTTGAAAGAGTCGACGGATTGAGCCCCAACCACATGCTTAGGTAATGAATTCCACTCGTTGATGATTCGATGGGAAAGTTGGTAATCAGCTGACAAGCAATTCGTTCTGGGCTTGCGAACTTTTTTGGAGTGTCCTCGTAAATTTTCTGTTTTGGGAGACAAGAAAAATGAGAGCATATCAGGTACAAATATATCACCACTTGAAAACTCCTAAGTCATTGTGTGTCTGGACAATAGGTAGCTCAGTGTTATTCATCGTATATGTATCTGTACCCTGATGGCCAATATGCATTGTAATACACTTGGAAGTATCTATCGGCAGTTGCCAGGTTTGGGACCATTCAGATAATTTCTCCAGGTCATTTTGGTGTTCTAAGCTATCACCCTTACTTTGTATCGCTCTCCATATCTTGACATCGTCAGCATAGAATAAGACCGACGACGATAGTAGACGGGGGAGGTCATTTACGTACTGGAGGAATAACACTGGCCCCAAAACTGTACCCTGGGGGACTCCACTATGCACAATTTCCCAGCTAGACAACTTGGAGTTCACCCGTATTCTTTGTTGACACCCAACTAGGAAGTCTTTTATCCACATCAATAGATTGCCTCCAATCCCGACATTCCTTAGCTTATATGACAGCCGGTTGTGCGGAACTTTGTCGAAAGCTTTGCTGAAGTTGATGTAAGCTGTGTCTACAGGTAACTTTTGGTCCTTAAGAGTGCACCAGCTTTCACGAACGACTAACAAGTTAGTGAGACAAGAGTAACCTGTTCTAAAACCATGCTGCTTCTCCGAGAGGATCCGGTTTTCACCGAGATACTTAAACAGCTACTTCCGAATAATCTTTTCTAAGATTTTGACAACCACACTAGTTAGGCTAATGGGTCGGTAATTCTCAGGCTTATGTTTTGTACCTGTTTTGAAGACTGGACTTACTATGGCGTTCTTCCAGTCTTTTGGTAGATGACCCTGGGTTAGCTAATTCCTTAAGTAACCTAGGATGGAGTTCATCGGGTCCAGTGGATTTGCCTATGTCAAGCTTAATTAGCAGACCAAAGACATCGAGTTCCTTAATGGTCACTCTGTCTGGTGTTCGTGTCGATGGATTTTCATGGACTGGTGAGAAGGGTGTATCTATGGTATATACATTGCTAAAGTATTTTGAGAATACTTGAGCATTTCCAAAGTCGTCCTCCACTAGTGATGAGGCAGTACTGTCTCCTCATAGTGAAGGAACATCTCTTCTTCCTTTTGTCCTTTGGTTTATATACGAATACAAGCGTTTAGGGCATTCTATGGATTCTTTAACGATCTTCTCTTCGCACAGCTTTCTAGACTTACTCAGGGTCGAGGCACAGGTATTCCGAGCTTTTTGGTACTGATATTTTGCCTCATTCGTCCCCAGTAACATAAATCTATCCCACATTTTCTTTCTTTTACGGAGAAGGATACGAACCTCTCTACTGAACCACGGTTGGGGAGTTTCTCGGCCCCCTAAGTGTAGTCCAAGGGATGTGGGGGGAGGTAACTTATAAGTATAAATTCCGGAATACGTCCCAAGCCGTTCCGATTGAGGACTCTGGGTCTATTGTCCAACCTACTGATGATGCTGAGTGCATGATGTCTTGTATGATTGCTTTCCAGATGTTAGGTCTAGATTGAGCTGAGGCGTGCTCGTGATCGACAGTTATATGGAAATCAAAGGTTAAAACTGCATGATCACTTTTGCCTGGGGGTGACATGTAATCCAGGTTTGCAACGTCATCCTCATAGTGAGTCAATATAAGATCTAGTAGGGATGATGCAGAACCCGGGTCGTACCTTGTTGCCTCTTTCATGTGTTGCATTAGGGCACATGTGATTACCGCATCAACTAGTTCCTGTTTGAAGGGATTATCTGACGATTCAGTTCTCAGATTTCCCCAGTCCATCATGGGTGCATTAAAGTCCCCTCGGACTGGACATCTACCACTTCGTGACCAAGTGTTGAGACTGCTTAGCAGGACCTCATTTACCTCACAGCTTGGACTGCGATAGATCGAACCAAGCAGTAGTTCTTGTCCCTTTCATTTCAAGCGGCAATTAACTAATTCATACGTCCCACTCTCATGGGATACACTGTCGATAATGGCGAATGGACTGGCATTCCTAATGAATAGAGCTATTCCCCCTCCTTTACGCTTTTGTATTCTATCGGCCCTTACCTATGCAAAACCCTGGAAATCAAGTTCCCTACTATCTATAGACTGTGTCAGCCAGGTTTCTGTGACTGCGATTATGTCTGGCTTAGTAGAGTCAATCTGTACACCTAGTTCCGATCGCTTATTGAGCAAGCTCAGAGCATTGATGTAACAGATCCGAAGCCTATTTAAGTGGCCTCGTGCTTCACCCAGAGTGGCTTCGACATCATCCTCTGTCGAAGCCACACAACCCGAAACTTTACAATTTTCAGGTTTTCTCGCCAGCGTCTAATCTGAGCTGTAGTTCCTTTTCGGCTTCCCGTCTTTTAACACGGTCCACCAGCGGTAAGTCCTTACGGAGAAAAACTCCTGAACCCCTTAATTTGTGTCCATTTTGTAAGATTAAATCGCGTTCGTTTGGGGATTTGAATACTACTTTGAGCAGTCTAGACTGATTAGGCCTCAAATTCGCCAGACTGCCTAGTCTATACACATTTAGCAAGGTGACTCCGGAGATGTTTTGGGGCATAACTTGGTTGAGTAGCTGTTTTATCAACACAATGTCATGCTCAAAACGAGCTTTTGGTTCTGGGCTCTCACGCCCATTGATTCTATGGAAGATGATTGATCTGTCACTGTTATCAGACTTCTGCTCCTCGACTACTTTGGTGGGGGCAGGATTCCCTTTTACGTCGTTTTGTCGTTTTTCGTTTACGACCTGTACCCAATCGTCGACGTTTTTCGGAGTAGTGACCACAGTCGCGTCAAGCGTACTATTGGACTCCGGAGGGTCGAGGACGACTTGGGAGGTCGGGTCGTCTTTCGCGCTGGAAACTGACCGAGTCTTGGGATTTCGGCTTCTGGAAGTTACCTGCTGGGTACCATTTTCTCGAGTTTCCTCCTTTGGGCGATGTGGGTCAGCATTTTTTGGACTCACTCGTGCTTGCCTCACATCAATCTGCGTGTCTACAGATCGAGCTCTGACCGACTTGTCCCGACCGCGCTTGCCGAGACACTTTTTTTGCAGCATTTACTATGGAGATGGCCTCGGTTAACAGGCTATTTGCATCCAGACAGCACTGTTGACATAGCCATACGCAACCATTCTTACTGAACCGTTTAAAAGCCTCTGGCGTTAGATTTGTGCAAACTTCGTGGTACCAGCCTTTGCACTCATCGCATTGCATGCCTCTGTCAACGGGACATCGACAGCCTGGACGCTGACAATTGCTTTTAATACATTTTCCTTTCATTTGAGGTCTTTTTAAAAAAGGAAAGGATTTAGACACGAATAATAGCCGGAGAATAAAGTGATCTTTGACCAAAAAGTGGAAAACTGTAAATGCCTAGGACTTAAGTACTGACAGACGTAATAGAAAAAACAAGGTACTGTAGAGTACCGACGATAAACTATTTTAAAAAGCAAAAATGATACTCTAATCGAATACTTTAACTGAAAGAAATTCAATCAAAGCATAAACAGTAGTCTTGATACGTTAATGATGATCAAAACAATAGAATTTACTCAACGAGGAAAAATACCACTGTCTTTCTTAAATAGCGCGCTGGTCACTTAATCCTTTTTGTCTCCTTTTTTGTCTCTTTGTTATTTATTTGGCGATATATACATAGTCGTTTATTCTTGTTCTGTGTTTACAAACAAGCTGATTAAGCTTTTTACGTATCTCGAGCTTCCTTCATTTCTATTCCCTTATTTTCTCCCTTCTCCTCTTCGAGATCAACTCAATATCCCTCTCAGTCACACAGGAACTGATTTATTACTATTCCATTATCACTATAGTTTTCTTTTTATCCACATGTGGCAAACGTTATGCTAACATTATTGAAACTTGTGTATTGTCATATTTCTGAAGAAGCACGAAATGGTTTTTTCACAACACTTATGTACCCATATTTGTGAATAATAATAATAACATATGAGTGAACATACATTTGTGGCTTTATCTTTGACGTCATTTCTGTCGCCAACTGTTATATTCGTGCCACTTATTACTTATGCTTCGAACGACAAGGCACTACTGCGATTCACGCGGCTCAAAATAAAAACACCAAAGCTAGTACAAGTGAGTTATTCAATTAGTCTTAAGGGACCAGGACCACCTGGTGCTGTTAATCTCGGTAAAGAAGTCTACCATTGAAACACTCAGCCACTCTAAACAAACACCAATTGTGTTTGGAAATTTTGAACAGAATTGACTATAAACTGTCGCGAGACCAACAAAGTTCGATGAGCGAGCTACTACAAATTTATAAGTTGGGAAATCCAGGAAACATCCGAACAATCATTAATTGTTTTTGTAAAATTCACTCCTTTTGGATGAACCCCAAGTTATTTGTCATACTGAGTTCTTAAAATTGGATTGGCTGTGTTGATCACACTGAACAATGTTTTTCGGTGAGGCTATAATTTATGGACGATCTTTAAGCACGGCTGAAATAACCTTGGAATGTCCACCTACTTACTATAGTCAAATGAGGGTTATAAATTAGTGTGGGGAACGTTGGGATTGAGAATAAATTTTAATGTTTTCATTACTAACTGACAGCAGTTGTAATGCTAACATCCAAGAATTACTATCTTAAATCTGATTGGTTCCTCCATAAATTATAGTATCACCTGTTTTTCAAACTTTTAGTTTGTCGCTTTGATCACATACCCTGAGTTAGGTGTATGCTACTGATTCTGACAAACAAAAGTGGCATGTGGCAATAATCGCAAGTGGAATGCCAGCCAGTTGAATGCTAGGTTTGAAAAATCAGAAGGGAGAACAGAAAGCAATCAGAATAACCACGAAATTGTAAGAAACATGAAGTACGTAAAGGATGACTGATGAAAGATGCGCAAATAATGTATCAAACGTATGATTTTCATATTTTATGAAGGCGCTGTAATTTTCTACCAACCGACAAACTGGTTTTCCTCCACATGAGTTTTCCTTCACTACAATAGCATTCAACTACTTTTTATTGTTCACACACACCTTGTTGATACATAAGTTTTGTGAGGGATCCATCCCTTATTCCCTGAGCATGTTTACATAGTATTCGCCATATGCGAACAGATAACTCCGCCTGGAGCCCCTCTGGGGCTGCTGCTGGTCCCAAATCGGGAAAAAGGAGGAGGGCTGGGCATGGGGTTGGCGACCCAATCCCGTAGAAACATGACTCGCTAAACACGTGAAACACGGAGCGTTGTGTGAGGTATGATATATGTCCAAAAAATAAACTCAAATGAGCCTAACATCACAAAATGAGGGAGGGTGGAGTTACTGACCAGCAAGCACTGATGGTGAGGGCGATGATTTCAATCCACCCGTGTTCGTGGAGCAGAACATTTAGTTTGTATCAGGTTATTTATGGATGAGAACAAGTCAATCAATCTGTGATATTGAGGTTGTTCTCCTACACTCACTATTCAGACTCATGTTTCTAATTTTTATGCTGGATTAGCTATTCTATTAAGACAACCTATAACATGATAACTCGGACTTTTACATCAAAATTGTGTGGCAGGTATCAGGTGATGAAAAAAACAGACTATACAGGATATGGTTGTTATTTTACTTAACACTCTACTACCTATATGCACTCTATGTTCTAATAAACAGTCTTCCTCATCCCAACCTTGACTTCCCTTCCTTCATTCGAAACCACTCCATCTTGATAAATATCACAACTCATTGTTCTTTATTACTGCATTCTCTCATCTGGAGCTCCTGATCACATTTCACTCTAACAACATGAGCTAGTATCAATTTATTCTAATGATTTATCATACCTCCGTCTGTTCCACTACTAAATGTTAAGCATTGTTTATCGTTCATATCTAAATGCCTTGTTGCTTCCCGGTTTCGTTCTTTTCTCTTCAGAATCTTGCTCTGAGGGCGAGGTTGAGGAACTTCTGACATCTGGAACAAACCCGACGTAGGCGCTTTCTCAAGATCATAGTTCGCACCAGGCGCTCCATAGGTCTACTTTATAACAACTATAAATTTAAAAAGCTGCACCACATAAATACTTAGCACGACCAAAATCCTAGTACAATTTTTGCCGAGATTGGGTCCGGTGTGCAACATGGAGGCGATGACCCTTTGGAAAATATTTTGAAGAATACACAGTATATCTTAAAGAATGAACTATGATTAACTTTTATGGAGTATATTTACTAAACAACCCTGCGTGGGATATATACTGTGAACCAGTTTATTTTGTAACTTGTAGATCATGCCTGTAAAAATGGTGTGTGCATGCCCTTGCAGAAATATATTATTATCAATAAAAAACGTTAACCAGGAAAAATTATTCAAACCATTTAAACTCTGCCCCGGGAGTAGGAGGAATAATTATGACGCCTCATGATGAAAGCCGAGATTCTTCGTAAGTCACGAGGCCGATACCCCGTCTGAAAACCAGAGCAATCGTTTATCTAGGTACATGGAATTGTCATACAATGTGAGAGACCCGGAGAGTCTTCCAAGTTGCTGCGGAAATGAGAAGATACAACGTGGAGGTGCTTGGAATCAGTGAAACACATTGGACGCAGGTTGGACAACAATGACCATCTTCAAGGGAACTTCTGTTATACTCCGGCCATGGTGAAGAAAATGTCCCGTATACACAGTACGTTGGATTGATGCTGTCTAAACAAGCACGAAATGCACTTATACGACGGTAATCTCTGGGACCAAGGATCATCAAAGCGTGCTTCAAAACAAAGAAAGAGGGTGTTTCAATGAACGTCATTCAATGCTACGCGCCTATTAATGACTACAATGAACATATTAAAGATCGATTCTACGATAGGCTGCAGTCAATCGCCGAGAAGTGCCAAACAAAGGACTTGACCATTCTGATGGGAGATTTAAATGCCGAGGTTGGAATGGACAACACTGGATACGAAGATGACATGGACTGGGGGAAAGGAATGGAAACGATGAGAGATTTACAAACCTATATGACTTCAATAAATTGGTCATAAGCGGCACTATATTCCCACATAAATGCATTCACAAAACCACATGAACATTACCGGATCACACTACATAGAACTCAGTCGACCATATCTGCATCAACCAAAAGCTCAGGAGGACGATGGAGGATATGAGAACGGGAAGGAGAGCTGATATAGCATGAAATCACCACTTACTGAGCACCAAGATGAAATTAAAACTTAAAAGGCACTGGACATCAGGGCAGACAACATCACAAAAGTTTAATACGGATATTGACAAACTCATCAAGTTCAAGATAGTCCTCAGCAATGGGTTCCAGGCCTTTCATGAGCTACTCAATGGAGAGGGAACTACTATGGAGAGCAAATGGAAAGGGATAAAAGAGGCAATCATTTCAACATGTCAGGAGGTTCTGTGCCACAAGAAGCATCATCACAAGGATTAGATCACTCCTGGTACATTGGATAAGATTGAAGAAAGGAGGAACAAGAAGACAGCAATCAATACCAGTCGAAGAAGAGCAGAAAAAGCCAAGGAACAAGCCGAATACACAGAAGTAAACATGCAAATGAAGAGGAGCATCAGAATTGACAAACGTAAATGTGTGGAAGATTTAGCAACGACAGCGGAAAAAGCTGCAAGAGAATAAAACGTGAGACAACTGTATGATACAACAAAGAAACTCGCTGGAAATCACCCATAAACCAGAACGACAAGTGAAAAGCAAGGAAGGTAAGGTAATCACCAACATTGAAGAACAACGGAACAGATGGGTAGAACACTTCGAAGAACTCTTGAATCGACCAGCCCCATTGAACCCACCCAACATCGAAGCAGCACACACGGACCTCCCAATCGATGTTGGCCCACAAACAATTGAAGAGATCAGCATGGCCATCAAACAAATCAAGAGCAGCAAAGCAGCGCAACCAGACAACATTTCAGCAGAGGCACTGAAAGCAGATGTAGCGGCAACTACAAAAATACTCCACACCCTCTTTAGTAAGATTTGGGATGAAGAACAAGTACCAACATACTGAAAAGAAGGACTTCTAATCAAAATACCAAAGAAAGGCGATCTCAGCAAGTGTGATAAATAGAGAGGCATCACTCTTCTTTCAATACCAGGAAACGTCTTCAGCAGGGTATTATTAAACAGAATGACGGACTCCGTAGACGCCCAACTTCGAGATCAACGGGCTGGATTCTGTAAGGATCAATCGTGTACAGACCAAATTGCAACTCTACGTATCATTGTGGAACAATCAATTGAATGGGATTCATCACTTTACACCAACTTCATTGACTACGAGAAAGCATTTGATAGCGTGGACAGGACAACACTATGGAGGCTTTTTCAACATTACGACGTACCTGGGAAGATAGTCAATATCATACGGAATTCCTATGATGGATCGAACTGCGAAATCGTGCATGGAGGATAACTCACCGACTCTTTGAGTAAAGACCGGTATCAGGCAAGTTTGCTTACTCTCACCCTTTCTCTTTATTCTGGTGATCGACTGGATCATGAAGACGTCATCTGGAGGGAAGCACGAGATACAATGAACAGCTAGGGTGCAGCTGGACGATTTAGACTTCGCAGACGATTTGGCTCTTTTATCACACACGCAACAACAAATGCAGGAGAAGACGACCAGTGTAGCAGCAGCCTCAGTAGCAGAAGGTCTCAATATAAACAAAGGGAAAAGCAAGATTCTCCGATACAATACAATATGCAGCAATCCAATTACACTTGATGGAGAAGCTTTGGAGGATGTGCAAACCTTTACATATATGAGCAGCATCATCAATGAAACGGTGGATATGATGCAGATGTGAGGGCGATAGTCGGCAAAGCAAGAGAAGCATACTTACAACTGGAGAACATCTGGAACTCAAAACAATTATCAACCAACACCAAGATCAGAGTTTTCAATACAAATGTCAAGATAGTGTTGCTGTATGGAGAGGAAACCTCGAGAACTACGAAAGCCATCATCCAGAAGATACAGGTGTTTATTAACAGTTGTTTACGCAAGATACTTCGGATCCGTCGGCCAGACACTATTAGCAACAACCTACTGAGAAAGAGAACAAACCAGATTCCAGTGGAAGAAGAAATCAGAAAGAACCACTGAAAGTGGATAAGACACACATTGAGGAAATCACCCAACTACGTCACAGGGCAAACCCTCACACGGAATCTTGATGAGCAAAGAAAAAGCGGAAGACCAAAGAACACATTACGCCGAGAAATGGAGACAGACGTGAGAAAAATAAACAAAAATTGGATAGAATTAGAATGAAAGGCCTAGGACAGAGTGGGTTGAAGAATGCTGGTCGGCGACCTATGTTCAATTGGATGTGACAGGAGCATGTAAATAAGTAATATCGTATTTAGTAGAATGTCAAGTTGACTTTCGACAAAAAGGAAGGGGAATTGAGATGGGTATATATAAATTAACATGTATGCTTGTGAAACAGAATAAGAATAAGGTGCAAGGTTTATACTACAAAATAAACTAGAAAACAAATAATTAATTTATTAAAACTTGCTGCTACAATAATAGATTGTGCAGTCATAATTCAGGATGAAGCAATCAAAATCCTTATTTATTTCAAGCGGGGACTGTCAAATATCAATGTGTATGGATCATATATATGTGGTTAAGATAATAAGAATCTGGAAGTCAACTAATTTGAGTGTAATACAGAACACTGTGTTTTTAATTATAAACTGACCGTGGATAGGAATAAAATTCATGTACAAGGAGGGGAGAGAGAGGCGAGAAGTATCTAATGTTAGAGAATCTATTTTGATGATGATACTAAACGTAAACATAAGCAGACTTTCAATGTTTGCATGGAAAAAAGTACACAAACAAACAAGACTCCAAGGATTTTGGTTTGTTTTACAGCCAATATATGGGTAGCGGACCTTGTTTGTATAAATCACTGGTGTTCACACCAATATTTAGTAGGCGACAGAAACCACTTCCGAAAAACGTCAATAATAAGACATTTAAACTGGGTTATAGTATCACTGAAACATAGGTTTGCTGGTTGTCTGTTTCACATGTTTGAATGGTGAAAAATAAAGAAATTCTGTCGTAGGTTCTACAACTCCATAAAACTTTTATTGAACAAATTGTGGTATGATAACAGTGGCTTGTAGGAAGCATACCGGTTTACGAACAAGATCAGTGTTAACAACGCAACAAGATTTACTTAATTAGTGTTTTTCAGTTAGCTCAGTATTTTGAGAAATGCATTCACAATCGAAAAAGCGGAGGCAAACATTCGTGCGTAAGAAAATGATTATTGGTAACTGTAACAACCGAAATTACAATATTCAGTTCAAGTACAGATCTAACGAACCAAAATGCATTCTCTTTTACCAGACTACGTCCTTTTGGATAGATTACAAAGGGTTTTTGAGTTGCTAATATTAAATTATATCAAAATTTAATCTCCGTACACAATTTAAACTGTTCTAATTTAAGGAGGAGAACAAATAATATCAAAAATACAAAATACCTCAAACGGTAGTGCCTGTGCTATACTGTTAAGAGTTTCTCTAGCACAAATCATTGTGCCAAACAACGAAAGAAACGGTTAATACACAATAGTTCAATACCTGAGAAGCAATGAAAATATCCCCAAGAAGATGTGATCAAATATCTATTTTCAGGGATTTCAGCAGTCTTTCTAAGCTGACAGCCAAAGGTTAACAATCACACACTGAACCACGCTGTGTCCTTCAGCTTAGTCAAATACGACCTGATTGTCAATAGTCCGGCAACATGCAACAGAAAAAATTAGGTAACAAAAGGCAATTCTTCAATCAAAGTCACGTAATAAATGCTCAGACGAGGAAGACTGAAGAATACAACGTGTAGTTAAAAGAGATCTGAATAAAGGTTGAAATACACAACAGAGAGAAGGGAAAAACAAATGGTAGTACCGTCCAACGAAATAATGACGATAGATTTTCAGCGTCTTCTTTCCGTTACAGTAAGAAGACAGTGATGCACAATTTAGGATTCAGCGCGTCTTATAGAAGCAGCGTTACGATGAATAACGGAAGACAAATCTGGTTCTGAGTTGCTTTACAGCAGGAAATTTTGTGATAAATACATAGTCCTTTGTGGTACTACTCTCCAGATAACAAATATAACTGTTTTTCACCGGAAAGAAATATAAATCATTCTGACGTAATGGAGGCATCGAGTAAACGGTATGGATGAGCCACATTTTCTACATATTTTCGATGCTGAAAGAAAGGATGAAAGAGCTAAGAGCAGGTATCAGATCCGACAATATTTATGAATGACGGCGTTAAGTCGTTTGTGATGGAAATATCAAAGTATGACTGGCTGAACATGAACCGTATTATTAGATGGAATATTATCCTAGCACATTCGGATGTATCCTAGTGAACAAGCCAATAATGTGGTCAATGTGGATGAAGGATCACATGAATATAGGGGTTTATAAGAAAAAAAGCCGTTGAAAATTAGGTGAATCATAAATGTCGTGAGAGAAATGCAGTGTTTGGACACACAAATGATTTTCAAGTTATTTAGGTTATAGATTTTAACTACTGTTATTTTTTAGATTGAAACCATAGTACGATAAAAGTTTAACTGATGATATGAAATTTCGCTAAGAAGTACCCGAAATGACTTGTTAGGTAGGATTTCCTGGGATGACACAGTTTGAGACAAGTAGAACTAAATGGGCACAATTGAATTTTTTACATCTGTAATTCATAATAAGCGCGAAATCTAGTACAAATGAGTCATCTGTTTGTGCGAACATCACATAAAGTTGATTCAGGATTAAAATTATAGGTTGAAGGGGAAGTCTGTATAGTAAAGCACCATCGATATCACTGACTAGTTATTTCTCACTAGGCCATAAGGAGAGTGAAACATACAAAACTGTCTGCTCTAGAGGTATGGATGAACTGAGTTTATCTCCAAATCATATGCTTTGTTGTTCATAAACTACACCCTCTTTTGTTTTGTAGTGTTAGGCTTAATTACAGCTAGAGTATGTTTTGGTAAAGCTTTAGTATGAATCTTACGTTGTATACCTTGGAATATACTTTCTGTACTAGTACCGTGTGTGAGTATATCAGACAGCTGTGGCTGGATCACACTGCTACGAAGTCAACTAATGGTAAAACAAGAATGAACTACTGTTCATCTACAAAATGCTATCGTTATATCTGTCTAAAAATGAGGTGGCAAAGTAGAGGCTCCCACCGGGAGAGTGATCTATTTACTCTTTCTGACTTGTTCAAATTATTTTCAGTGACGAGTAACAAAAAACAATATCCTTGAACCACTGTCTTTATTGTTCATTGATAGCCTAACTTGTACCTCAGGTTTTAAAGACCGGAGTTATGCAAATGATCTTGAAATTTCGAAGGTAGTACCAGGCCTCATTGATATATTGAAACTTCAGGAAAAACTGCATAGTCTTTACGATTGGAGGAGTGAAGGTATATGACATGTTGCCACTTAAAAACAGTCCGCCATACAGAGCTTTTTACTGTTCGATAAATAGTTGTGAAAGGCATTTTAAAGAAATTTTTCATGTAGTGTACAAATTATCCTGCGAAACTGAATTATTTTCTAGTTTTTCATATCAAATATTCAGCCGTGTAAATCATATAACTGAGGCTAACTTGTGGTATGTCGGATTAGCTAGTGATAGACAGAAAAAAGATAGGGAAAAAGCTATCTGTTGTTTAAAAGTTACCTCACTGTAGTTTATACAACTGTAAGAGATCGAAGTGCTCAAGGGCATTCTGTATTTTAATGGCACGAAATGGTTCACTAAATTGCATACTCCCTTGATTCTCTAGTACACGTGCACTTATAACCGCTGAAAAACTTTAAAAACGTTCCTATTAATGGATTACTTGAATTATTGTTCGCTGCTATGCATTTTCTAGCTAAATTATATTCTTGCATTGTTTTGGTGCTTCCTACCTGTAGCTATTGCATGAACTGTTTCCAACACAGCTTATGTAGGCATGGACGTTATTTTTTGACGACTGCAAGATCAAGGGTTCTTCGGTCGAGCAGATTTCAAACTTTATTCCAAAGATTTCTAGCTCCTAAGTAAAACAGTAATCTAACAAATTCAGTTGACATACACTCACTAGATTCTTCACTGAAGGAAGAGAAATCGTTGTGAACGTTGAGAGCATCCATGTCGTTCTTAAGTGCATTTTAGCTGTTTTGCGAGGTGAGTGCTGTAGTTACTGAGACATGTCAAATGACAAATTCGTGGACTACATATGCATTCCAGAAGCTAGCAGTTGAAATCACATGTGCAATCACATGTTCGTGGACGATCGAAGCAGTTTCCGTATGACAAGGATCCTCAACAGGCCAATAGGAATTGTTCTCTTATAACATGCCCCATTTTCGACAGGTTCAATAACAACTCACTTCACAATAAACACCTCTATATATCTTACTACCACTTAAAACACCATAACAATAGTTATTCATTTCGTCAATTGACAGTCTCATGCAGACAGGAAATCCCGAATTATAGATGCGTATGTAGTGGAGTTGGGCCCTAACCACACGACCTTTGAAGCCGAGCATATTATTACTGAAAAGACATGTATATAAAAAGTTACACGAAGAGAAGGTTAACAATATAGAACAAGAGAACATTCAATAGAATTAATGGGATGGCATGGCTCAGCCTTGTAGGCGTGGTCATCTTTAGTAACTTATCTCTTTTATGCATATTAAATATATTGTTCTATCTCCAGCCTAACTATGTTCTCCATCATACATTGGTGATGATTACGATAGGACGAGGCAGTGTAGACAATGATGTGACTTACACGTAGGATCCCATAGATTAGGTGTCACACCATGACAAATCAACCGTTTTAGGAATAGGTCTATTGTTAGAGCAATACCAATAACGAAGTAGACCACAACCCTACATTGGCAAGCCTGACTAAAGAAACTCAGCCTATTATTAATCCTCATTTTCACCTCAACTTTATCGATCGGTTTTTGCCAATGTTAACTCATTATTTTATTAGTCATCTGGTCAGTGCTCACGTGATATTGATTGGTACTCATAGCTTACTACTAATAACTGGTCGTCTGTATTCATTATTAGCTATGATGGTTCATTAACAAGCTTCGGTAACATTTACATGCCTCAGTGAAATAAACTCATTAAAACATCAAGCACTAACAAACATGGCTTTTAATTGACGTAAGTACACATTGACTAGCAATGAAAGCAAGGACTAAATCGTTGTCCGGATACATATATTTCATATAGACCATTCCTAAAACCGTTTTCAGCCCTTGATTACATTGCTAGTCAATGTGTACTTACGTCAATTAAAAGCCATGTTTGTTAGTGCTTGATGTTTTAATGAGTTTATTTCACTGAGGCATGTAAATGTTACCGAAGCTTGTTAATGAACCATCATAGCTAATAATGAATACAGACGACCAGTTATTAGTAGTAAGCTATGAGTACCAATCAATATCACGTGAGCACTGATCGGATGACTTCAGGAACAAAGAATTTACAAGGAATCTCTAATGAAGTTCATAAGCATAGAACCAATTACTTGTTATCTGGCTACCAACCCTTCCACTGAATCCTAGAAAAGTATAAATCATTATTTCACCACATTGTGATAGTTCTGTTCATCGACCTATTCAAAAGAATGTCATATTAAGTTAGCTGTCTAATACTAGCTTGAACAAACAAAAACGGAAATTGAGAGGCTCACTATTTGACGGCTGGGTTACTTTGGTATGTTAAGCACATTCGTAGCTGTTTCGACTTACTTTTTCCACCTTTCGGTGCATTCCGTCATAACACGGGTTTTATTCACATATGTTTCCTTGTAATTTTTCGACCTTATGACTGTGAAAATTCTCTGACTTTGGTCGGGAAAAGCTGTGGACTAATCTATTCACTTTGTTTTAAAACTTAAGAATTGTACTTATATTACTGTTTCTCCTTGACATATACATTTAGTTGGCACATTTTAATGACTCATATTCTTTTTTATCTCAAGCTTGTTTCGCAGATTCTGCACGTCCGAAACCACTCATAGAGCTGTCCGTTGTCACGAAACTTTGTAGTTATTATCAAACAACGAACGTCGTTAAAGTTTGAAATTCATTAATCTCTCATCCTAAGGAAGACCGAACTGAAGGTCGATGTTTAAAACTTTGTGTTCAACCGAGTTCCCAATGAAAGTATCATAATGTCTCTTAGGGAAGTTTCCGACTCTGAATCGTGACCTTTAAGTGACGCTAAACTGACCTTGAGAGTGTCCAACTAATAACTAGGACCAAACGAGGGTTATAAAGCAGTGTGATGAATTAGAATTATGAGTTACGGTTGGTGGTCAAGGTTAAGAATTTGATCTATGGTTTCCATCACGAACTGACATCAGCTATGATGCCAAAACTTTATTAGACAAATGGATGAGTGAGTCTCGCGCCAAAATCCGAGACCTGTTATCCTAAATCTGAATAATTCTCCCACAAGTTATAGTCTCGTTCCCTCGCCGTATACCACCGAAAACATATGCAACATATAACTTCGCCCTGCGTTGTCACTGATACCTCCGGAATTTATCTGTGATTACTATCAAACAGCACAAAATAATACGTTAAAGTTGTTGTCTTCAAATCATACGTGTCTTCGAAGCATTGCTCGTATATCCGGGACCACCGAATAAGTAATGCAGTTGTTAGGAAACGGGTATGCCTCTGGCATGTCTCATATAACATATTGTACGTCTAAGATTAGCGAAGATACGGTCATATCGTATCATATAATTGGCATTCCGTTTCACCTAGAATATCGATAATATATTTCAGCACAGGTACACTTTAGGGGATACCCACTTGTGATAAAATAAGAAGTGGTACGCACAAATTTCGTCCAAACATTTTCATTGTTGGAATAAAATGGTTAGGGGACTCTTTATTGGGAACAGCGGTAACAGCATACTCTTCCGTATCTTTTAAAGGGACGCCTGGCGTTTACTTTAGTTCTGTAGATACCATATGAGACCACACTGGGTGTTCCTCTCCAGTTAATCCTATTAAGTGTTAGTTGCTTTCACTTTCACCTTGAAGGGGTTAAAATAATTACCCCCGTCTTAAACAGGAAACAGATTCCTGACACCCGGACACTGATCCTATAGTACAATCAATTCTCTGAAACTGTTAAACAAATTGAGAAGTTTGAAAGTTTGCAGATTTACAATGAATCATTGAGAGTAGTATTGCATAATGTGTGTGTTACCAAACCTTTCCAATTTGGATATTTTAAGTGACTGTCTGTGTTTGATCACCGTTGTCTCCGAATGATTGCTGATATCCAGTAACAACACTGTCTTAGTAATGCAGTGGTTCGGAAATGTGTTCGAACACTTTGATGATATTTAAATTGTTTCACCACCCTGAAACACTGACTTTGGTGACTTGGACATGTACTATGATTTTCCTGTTAGCAAATTTCACGTTGTGCAATATTTACTGATGCTAGAACTAGTTGCAAAATGCGTAGAGGTAGTCAGTGCTTGATATGATGTAGTATAAAAGAAAGCTATGCAAGACTGGCTTCTGTTCGTCTTTCACAACTCCCTAGTTTGAGTCCCAGAGATGGTGCAATCCGATGGCTTGGAATGTTATCAGACATGGCTCAGAATACAAGGCAATGGCGATCCTGCCGTAACTTTTTTTCACTTCATAAAAGCTAGAATAACTAACAGAATCCTTTTTGGTTGTGTTCTTCCTAACTGAACTGCTCCATTCATCCATTATTATTATTATTATTATTATTATTTCACTCTCATACACTCATTTCTATTCATTATTGTTTTGTTTTCTTATTATGCTCACTTTCGTTTCTCCATTTCTTCACAACCTCATTTTTACTGTGTAGCGCTTGTTATTTTGACGGACCCTTAAACCAATGTTAATGTGTTCAAATGATAATAATTAATAGAATAAGTAACAAATAGTTCGTAATTATGTCGGCTATCAATAAGAAACCCGCTAAACCATTCAAGCAATTGGTTGTCAGTTTTCAAGGTTTCGAGCTTCAATTAAAGCTATTATATTTTATTTAATAGAGTTCGTCATTTCATAATAAAAGCTATTATACCGCTCTTTACGCGAACAATAAAATTTGTCTTTGCTTGGAGTAACAAAGTAACTTGGGAATTCTGTATACATTTCCTTATCATTTGTTTTATGCGTGTTAACCAGATATAGTTAACGGGATTTTATCATCTGGTAGTTTTGGTAAAATATCCATTTTTATGCTTATTACCTGTTTCTGCTTTTAAACACAAATCATTTGTGTTTGGTTTTGGATTTATGGATTTATCTAATATTATTTTCACTCGTAAAATGGAAAATAATCACAACTTGAGACATTGGAAAATCTCATAGGTTGAACAACTATTTCACAAACTCCAGAGGGGTTAATACTGACTTAGTACCTGGATTTGTTTATTAAGATATATTAACTAATTTGTGTAGCTCAAAACCTAGTGCACAAATCTGTGGTTGGTTACTAAGCTGTGTTATTGTCCTTTCAATAATTTTTCCGTGGTTTTTATGTACAGCCAATGTCGGTGACCTTGTCATTCCTAGCTTGCTGTGCATTCCCTAAAGAGTCAATTGACGACCGTGAAATCATTAAGTGGCAGCAAAAACGTAACAGGGAAATAGAAAAAGAACTGAAAAAGGAGAAAAGTCGTCTTCGTCAAAGACAGATGATCTTATTATTGGGCACTGGTGAAAGTGGAAAAAGTACTTTTCTCAAGCAAATGAAAATTATTAATGGAAAGCATTTTACAAATCAAGAAATCGAACAGCTAAAAGATATTATCTATGATAACATATACAAAGGTGTTTTATTCCTACTCCAGGTTAGCAAATTTGTTTTCCCTCTTTGTTTCTTATATCTATCGTTCTAAACTGTTAAAATGGCTGTAGCTAAAGTCTAAGCATAAACGTAACGTAATAACTTTTTATATATTTATGCTAAACTAAATTTATGGTGTTAGAGTTTATTATGTTATCTGACTTGTCGGTGTGGCATTATACAACCAAAACAGGTGTGTTTTACTGAATCACAGATTCAACAGAAAAAGTTACATTCTCAAGTCCCGAATTCCTCCTTCGATTTAATAAGAATCTGTCAGATAAATAATGATAAATACGACGTCTCGTTTGATTTGTAATTTGTTTGGTATTCTTTGTCATAGAAAGACTCACCCAATTAGCACATCGCTACTCAAGACTATTTGTACTAACTGTGGGCGAGTCAGAACTATGATTTGAGTCGGGTATATCAAGTAGTGTTTATCAAGACTATCCACTCCATATTCAGTTTTCTATTGATATACATTTAAAAATAGCCCTTTTTTCGTCTAACTTACCAGAAGTTGATTAGTTATTAGGAGATTTTCCTCAAAAATAGTCCTGTAAGGCGAAAACCATCGAATGTTACGTTAGCTCAATGGCCAAGTAAGGCTTTCACGATTAGTCAACCCATACTGACCGAAACTCTTGTTCTTTTAGATCTCAACTTGTTTGAAAGCCAACCAAAGAGTTGTATAACTAAAGTCAGCAGCCTTCATATTTTAAATATTTTTTCATTCTGGTTGGGAAAGGGATTCAACCCTAAATCAAAATGAATTATGTAGGTCGTGTTAGAATGGGTAAGAAAGGGGAATGGTTATTTGTAGTCAAACGTCAGTGGTTCTCTATAGCCTTATTCAGACTAGTTGATTTGCAGAAAGTCTTTGTGACTGATTCCGATGAGTTTACATATTGATGGATTTATGGAGAGCAATGATGGTTACCGTAAACAAAATAAGTGTAAAAGCCTCAAAGATGATCAGTAATACTCACCAAAAGGGGTTGATACACTTACAGGGTAATATCAGACGAAACAATAGAAGGTCATCAGCCACTCACCATTCGCGTATTATAAAGCCATGATATAGATGCTGATATTGAATAAGTGGAATATGGCTTTCAGTTGAATCCAGGACGTTTTTTCCTTTGTATTTGGAACTCGTTAGCTGAAGGTACTTGTGTTGACTAAATATTTCTTCTAGATCAGAAAAGAACCTGATCATCCTGATGGGAGACCTGAACGCCAAAGTCAGACTAGACAACACCGGATATGAAGACGACATGGACTGACTGGGATATTGGAACAAGAATGATGAGAGATTTAAAAATTTATATGCATTCAATAAAATGGTTGTAGATGGCACAATATTCCCACACAAACGCATACACAAAGCTACATGGGTCTCACCGGATGACACTACGGAGAACCAGATAGATCATATCTGTATCATTAAAAAAATCACAAGGTCAATGGAAGACGTGAGAACCTGGAGAGGAGCCGACATAGCTTAAGGTCACTACTAACTAGTGGTTGTGAAGATGAAACTGAAGCTAAAGAGGCATTGGAAAACTGGACAAACAGCATTACAAAGGTTCAATACAGTCTTCCTTCGAGATACTGACAAACTCAACGAATTCAAGATAGCTTTCAACAACAGGTTCCAAGGTTTACAAGATCTACTTGAAGAAGATGAAATTACTATGGAGGACAACTGGAAAGGGATAAAAGAAGCACTAACTTCAACGTGTCAGTAGGTTCTGGGTCCTAAGAAGCATCATCATAAGGAATGGATCTCTATGGTAACCCTGGACAAGATTGAAGAAATGAATAACAAGACAGAAATTAACAACAGTCGAACACTAGCAGAAAACGTCAAGGCAAAAGCAGACTACGCAGAAGCGAACGAGGAAGTGAAGAAGAGCATTAAAGCTGACAAGCAGAAATACATGGGCGAACTAGTAACGACAGCGGAAAAAGCTACAAGAGAAAGAAATATCAAACAACTATATGATACAACGAAGAAACCCCGACCGTTGCTGCTACCTTGACGTGGTGGTCGGGCTTGCCTATCGTGATGAAACAATCAAGCTGTACTGGCTGGAACAATCGTTCCTCAAGGTCCTACCATGCTATGCAGGTCGGTTGAAGAGCGGTAAGACTAAAAGCAGCAAACCCAAGGTCCGAAGGCGAAGTCGTGCTGCCGACTGTACAGAGGTGTGACAGCAGTAAGGTGTTTCCTTCAGACAACCAGCATGACAGCAATGCTGCCTTCCCACAAGGGGAGGGTTAGAAAAGGTTGACCCTAAAAATACACACCTCGCTTTATCCCACGGATTTCCGTCTTCGGCGGTAAGGTCCCAACAAGTACGGAGCTAACACAAAAATTACCCACAAAAAGGTCGTGTGTGATCGGCCTCAAGCAGTTGTCCCTTGGGCACTGCGGCCACACTCCCAGGTCGTTAAGACCAACACTAATCCAACTTCCTTTTCAGGTCCCTCAAGAAACACCCTTTCACGGTGTGGGCAACCGGGAAGTGATATTAGCCCTCATACCCGTAACTGCCCACGAAACCAAGTTGGTCACTTTCAATTCCTTCCTACTCCTAATAACTCTCTTATCTCCACAACTAATCCTTCCCACGTCCTTTTATCACCTCGCACCGCTAGGGAAAACGATTTGAGTACACAGAACGTTATTCCTGGCCTCCTGAAACCACGCTCTAAACTACATGTAGGAACTTTTAACGTCCGAACATTGTGCCAAATAGAACAACAGGCCTCCTTAGCCAGGACTTTAGAATCTCGCACAATCGATGTGTGCTGCGTCTCCGAAACGCGCATACAAGATCCGAGTAGCGTCATTCATTTGACCTCACCATGTCATAATAAAGAACCATCTCGGTTCACGCTTCGTGTATCTGGAAGCCCTGATGCTGCTTCTCGTGGCTTCGCTGGAGTAGATATAGCATTAAGTCCTAGGGCAGAACTAGCTCTTTTAGACTGGATCCCAGTAGACAGTCGTCTATGCGCTGTCCGACTAAACGGATCAGTAAGGACTCGGAAAGATAGAGAAACTCGTCGTTGCCTCTTCGTTGTCTCTGCCTACTCTCCCTCTGTCTGCAGCTCCTATGATGTAAAAGATGAGTTTTACAGAAAGCTTTCCGACCTTCTTCGAAAAGCCAGGCGTTCTGATGTAGTAATAATGGCTGGTGACTTTAATGCTCAAGTAGGTAAACTAAATGAAAGGGAAAGACACCTGGGTGGATCTTATGGTGTCATGGCCAAATTGAACAGATAAAGGCGACTGTCTGTTGAAGCCATGCTCAGATAACCGCCTGTTTCTTGCAAATACTAACTTTAAGCATAAGGAAAAACATCTTTTGACATGGCGACCTCCGAATTCGTCCCAACGTTGGACCCAATTAGATCACATCGCTATCAGCCACCGATGGAGGGCCTCGATAGAAGACTGTCGCTCATTCTGGAGCACATGTGTAGATTCAGATCATTCTCTAGTGCGAGCACGTATCTGTCTGCGTCTTACTGGACGTAGGAAAGACACTGCAGGGAAACCTCTTAGGGTCCTACTTAATGATAAGCAAGCTAAGAATATATTTCAGGAACAACTAGAAAAACAGTTAGGCAGACATGTAAGTTTCGCCCACCCCGAGGCAGCGTGGAATGACATCCGTAAAGCTGTGGAGAAACAGCAGTGATATCTGCTAGTACGGTAAGCCATGAGGTTAGGGAGAAACACTGGATCTCGGCAGCATCTACCACACTGATAGATGCTCGAAAACTCATTCCATCTGACTCTGAACATAACGAAAAAAGGAGTCAGCTTAAGCGCAGGCTAATAAGAAGCCTACGCAATGAACGTGAACAGTGGTGGATAGCGAAAGCAAGAGAGATGGAAAAGGCAGCGGCAGTAGGTACCAGCAGACAACTATTCAGACTTGTTAAAGAAACCGGTATTAGGAATCCAACTATCAGCGGAACTATCTCAGATAAAGATGGACATATCATTCATTCTCAATCCAGGAGATTGGATCGATGGGCAGAACACTTTAGGGATCAGTTCAACTGGCCTTCAGCCACACTTCGGTTTCCCACGATCCCCAGTCGTCCTGAATGGCAAGTTAATGTAAGTTCTCCAACTCTCCACGAGGTTGAAAAAGCTATAGGAAATCTAAAGCGAGGGAGAGCCGCAGGCCCTGACAGGTTTACCCCTGAGATTTTTAAGGATGACGGTCCAGTACTAGCAACGAGATTGACTGAGGTCTTAGGTAGAATCTGGGAACTGGACGTAATTCCATCTGACTGGTCTCAATCACTGATTGTGTCGGTCTGTAAAAAAGGACAAAAGTCCTCCTGTGACAATCACAGAGGAATCAGTTTGACTAATATAGTGTCTAAAATATTAGCCTCAATAATACTTAGGCGCCTAACCAAAGCTCGTGAAGAGCAGACTAGAGAAAACCAGGCTGGTTTTCGACCTGGACGTGGTTGCATAGACCAGATATTCACTCTACGTCAGGTCCTAGAACATAGACATACATTCAGACGTCCCACAATAGTAGTATTTCTTGACCTTAAGGCGGCATTTGACTCCGTTGATCGTGAGGTGTTATGGCAGTGTTTGTCAGTGAAAGGAGTACCAAAGAAGTACATTAACCTCATGAAGGCTCTCTACTCGAACACAACTGGTCGAGTTAGAGCCTATGGCGAACTGTCATCAGAATTGGTTACCTCGAGTGGTGTTCGTCAGGGCTGTCCACTCTCCCCATTCTTGTTTAACTTTGTCGTTGACATGCTTTTAGAGACAACACTTTCATCATCTAAGGTGCATCCACTCTTTGTGTTCTACCAAATTCTAGTCTTCTGAACTCTTCATGTCTCTATCTTTTTTCTCTTTCCAAATTTATTCCACTGGATTATAATCCTTGAATAACATCTTCAAACCCTAATCTTTCGGATTACTGTTTATACTGTTACTACTTCTACCACTATGGGATTTGAATCGACAACTGCATCTCTGTGCTAATGTGGTATGGCAACTCGAACTGATGTACGTATGTACGAAGTACTGCGTTGTGACTAACTGACTGACTGACAACGAAGAAACTGGCAGTGAGATATGGTAAACCAGAGAGACCTGTCAAGAACAAAGAAGGCAAGACAATCACGCAGATTCGAGAACAGAGGAACAGGTGGTTAGAGCACTTCATATGACTCTTGAATAGACCAACCCCACTGAAGCAACCGGAAAGCAGCATACGCAGACCTTCCTATGGCTGTCCCTCCATCACCAGTCGAAGGAATCAGCATGGTCATCAGATAAATGAAGACTGAGAAAGCAGTAAGACCTGACAATATACCAGCTGAAGCACTAAAGTCAGATATAGAAGTAACTGAAAAGATGCCCCACGTTCTATTTAGGAAGATTTGGGAGGAAGAACAAGTGCCGATAGGCTGGGAAGAAGGATACCTCATCAAGATATCAAAGAAAGGAGTTCTGAGCAAATGTGAGAAATACAGAGGAATCACACTACTATCGGTACCAGAAAATGTCTTCAACAAAGTGTTGCTGAACAGGATGGAGGATGCAGTAGACTCCTGACTTCGAGGTCAAGGGACAAAATTCCGTAAGGATCAATCGTGCACAGACCAAATCGCGACACTACGGATCATCGTTGAACAATCAGTTGAATGGAATTCGTCACCATTCAAAAACTCCCTTGACTATGAGAAAGAATTTGACGTTGTGGAGAGGAGGACCCTATGGGAACTTGATGGAGAAGCTCTGGAAGAGGTGGAAACGTTCACGTACCTGTGAAGCATCATCGATGAACGTGGAGGATCAGATGCAGACGTCAGTGCAAGGATTGCCAAGGCAAGGACAGTATTCCTACAGTTGAAGAACATATGGGACTCAAAATAACTTTCAACCAACATCAAAGTCAGAATTTTCAATACGAACTTGAAGACGGTCTTACTGTACGGAGCTGAAACTTGGAGAACTACAACAATCATCTTCAAAATGTACAAGTATTTATAAACAATTGTCTACGCAAGATACTCAATTCCAGTTGTCCGGAAACTATCAGCAACAGCCTACTGTGGGAGCGAACAAACCAATTTCCATTTGGAGAAAAAACTAGGAAATGACGTTGGTGGTGGATAGAATATAAATTGTAGGAATCATCGAACTACATCACGAGGAAAGTACTAACTTGGAATCGTGAAGGGAAACGGAAAAGAGGAAGACCGAAAAACACTCTGCGTCGAAAATCAGTGTTTTCAGAATCCATTATATCTTACAGAATTTTGTTTTCCACTATACTCACCACTGAGAAACGGATTTCGGGCTTCGATACCATAATATATAAACATTTGGTGTTATAATTCGTTGCTTTTTTATGGAAAAATTCGATTCACTTTATCTGATCAAGCATGTTGAGATATGTTGGAAAGTTGTCATACTTATTTGATGATGTATAACATTCTGGCTTTAACTACTAGTAGACTTTTGTTGTTTTTGAGTACATTACAGTTCATTATGGTATATATATATATATATCCTGTTGACCACCTCCAACCACTATCTTATCTCAACATAGTGCACGCAGTGTCGAGCCACCTAGACTAGTGGCCACATTGCAACTTGATCGATAGAATTCGATCAGCACTAAGAAGGACTTGACACGCATGACATTGATCACCACCCAGTGATCAATCAATTGTGATATATATATATATATATATATATATATATATATGATGTACATATCGTTTTTTATTGGTAATTAAGACAAGTGGTTTAATGAAAATGTTTTTGTTGGCTGATTGACCCACTTTTCTACTATGTTTATGATTGTTTGCCTATGAATGGCTCCTTAAATGACATAGTTACAACTACATTCATATAAAATTTAACAACAGTCTTATTGTTTCTTAATATGGTTAAAAATTATGAATTGTGAAGTAATACTAGAAGAAAGATCAAAATAATATATCTAGGAAGATATTTGGTAAATCGTATTGACAATAGTTGTTTCTATCGAATCGGCATTAAAATTCCTAATATTTAATAAATTATTTTCTTCTGCCTTATTGATTTCACCTTCGTAAGGCTCGGGAAAGTCTCAATATTCCATGGGCTGGTGGACTTGGTTCTGCTGCTGCTCAGGCTAGTAGAGAAATCGAGGCACATTTTAAAGAAACCCGAATGATGCGCCGCGAGCGCTCTCGACTTGGTCAACCACTCTGGTTGGAAGAAGAATTTCTGGAAATTGTACCGTCACTGAATGCAATATGGGAAGATGAAAGTGTTCGATTAGCATTCGACCAACGTTCAAAAATTATTACAGAGAATTTCGTGAGTTGAATTATTTTTACAAAGTATGCTTTTGATTGAAAAGTTTGTTTCTCATACATTTCCTAACAATTTCTTGTTTTGAAGTCTTATTTTTATTTTTATTTTTTGAGACTTGATTAACTTATTGGACTTGAAGAAAATCAATGTTTGAAATTTAGGAAAGGCTAAAATGCCTCTTCGTCTAAGTTTGGGTATCTTAAAGGTGTTCTTCCTTAGTAGTTGGGTTAAGTACTGTTTGTTCGGGCGAATATATAATTTTTGATAGAGTAAGAATAAAAAACGTACCTGAACAATCTGAATTCATTTTATTTCGTGGTTTCTCATCATCTGCATACAACCTAAACATAATAGTATTAATCATTAAAAATCAGTGTACATACTTTAAATCATAATATCAGAACTGTTATCATCGATCAATAAAACTAGTAAATATGAAAGAATCATAAACAGCGTTCAAATGGTAGAATCTGTCAGTCAGTCACAACGCAGAACTTCGTACATACGTACATCAGTTCGAGTTGCCATACCACATTAGCACAGAGATGCAGTTGTCGATTCAAATCCCATAGTGGTAGAAGTAGTAACAGTATAAACAGTAATCCGAAAGATTAGGGTTTGAAGATGTTATTCAAGGGTTATAATCCAGTGGAATAAATTTGGAAAGAGAAAAAAGATAGAGACATGAAGAGTTCAGAAGACTAGAATTTGGTAGAACACAAAGAGTGGATGCACCTTCGCCATTACACACGATTTTGAGCCATGTCATTCAAGGTATCTAACCATCGATTACTATCATCTCGCGAATCCCAACCAGGTAGTCTACACCTACCAGTATGGCTCAGTCGAATTGTCAGTGACTTCATGGATTTGTGACACGTTTTGGTCTGGCCGCTCCTAGCTTTCTTCCAACCTACTCGTACACTATAAAACATCGCACGTCGGGGCAGTCGGTGGTTGGGCATACGTAACACGTGTCCCAGCCATCTCAACTGATGGAGTTTCACTACTTCATCAATTGATTTGCCATCCTTACCTACTACCCGTTTCCTAACAACTGCATTACTTATCCGGTGGTCCTAGGATATACGAGCAATGTTTCGAAGACACCTATGATTGAATACTAGCAGCCTACGGATATCCTCTAACTCCGCCTGTAGCTCTTCTAGAGTTGCTGCCGGTCCCAAGCCCAGATAAAGACGGAGGGTTAGGCATGGGGTTAGCTACCCAATCACGTAGAAAAACTAACTCGCTAAAAAAACGCTAACCAGAAAAAATAATTCAAACCATTTAAACTCTGCTCTGGGAGTGGAAGGAAGAATTATGACGCCTCATGATGAAAGCCGAGATCCTTTGGAAGTCACGAGGCCGATGCTCCTTCTAACAACCAGAGCAACAATTTTTAAAGGTACATGGAACGTTCGGACAATGTGGCAGACCAGAACGACCAGCCAACTAACTACGGAAATAAGGAGATACAAATTGGCAGTGCTTGAAATCAGCGAAACCCTTTGGACCCAGGCTGGACAGAAAAGGCTAGATATGGGAGAGAGATGCTTCTCAGCTCCGGTCACGAAGAGGGAAATACTCTGTTACTTTCGTTCTTATTCTCCAGTATTTCATCGAAATCACGAACTCATCAATATAAAACCACCATTGAAAACATGGAATCACTGGATGGCCGTCTTATTCTAGTATGGGACTCCTCAGCAGTGCGCATCCATGATCCGCACGCAGGACTCGAACCTATGGCCCTTTGTTTTGCGCGAACTTCTAACCTCTAGTCAACTGAGCCGGCGTCCAACGGCGTTAGTGTCTAATTTTAATCAGTCCACGTGTAGTGAACAAGAAGACGAGTGGGGACAATCGAATGTATTAGACACGAAAATTACAGACTATCTCACGTAAATCTGACAATCATACAGTAAACAGTTAATTTGCAAACTATCAATCAATTGTCTCAATCTTGACCTTTCCTTCTTTAAATATCAGTCCATCTTCTCTAATTTCTTTGTTCATGCATTTTCCTACCGATTGCGTTCCGTTCCGGTTCTTTCCTTATCAATCTTCTACTGAAATACATTCTATGCCTGACCACCGTTATATACTACTTATGCGGATATAAGTAACCCACACCACACACGGTATTGCGCGACCATTTTCCATTGTCTTTGGTGGGCAGCAGCTTTAGATCCGACACCGTTGTACTCTACTCCAATATTTATTGATAAACTTTCGTGGATAGTCATTATACCTCAACCATGATTAATTCCTCTTATATCTCGTCCTCTGAACATAATTTTGTACTCAATAGAATAGAGTTCTAGCTAAAGCTAGTTTATAACATATCGAACAGCAGCTATTAAAATAAAGCCAATTACATGTATTCTTTTGATGAACAAATCCTTGGATTTGACCAATTCCATTACGTTGGATACCAAGGTTTGAAAAGCAAAGTATATTGTCCTGCTCATGCTGCATTCTAAATCGTATATTTGGATGTGCATGATTGCGAAGATTCAGCATATTAGAATCATGTTCGTGACTATTGCAAGCAACACACTTGCCTTCCTCTCTTAGCAAAGATTGACTTCAAACAGCTCTTACTAATGTGTACAAAAGATGTACAATCCCAACTTAACAATACTTTATATTGCTAAGTTGATGGAGGCTCTATGGGGAGTCTGTTAGGCCTGATCTTGGCATATATATTCATGCTCATCTTGGAACAGACAAAAACGATAATTAACGAGCCAATCATGTATGCCTGGTATATTGGTGACATATCTGTTGCTTACAACAGTCACGAATATACTTTTAATATGACATCTTCCATACACACAAGCAAGAGCTGTTCGAAGTCATTCTTTGGTAAAGAGAGGATATTCGTAGGTCACTAATATTCGATCATAGGTATCTCCAAAGCATCGCTCGTGTATTTTGAGACCACCGAGTGAGCAACGACGAGGTTGTCAGTAGACTACTAGGTGAAGGTGGCAATTCGATCGATGAGGTGGTTGAAACACATGTTACGTATGCCCAACTACCGTCTACGTGAATAGGAGATGTTTTCTGGTGTGGGAGTTAGGGGCGGTCAAATGAATACAAAGTATCAGTCCATGAAGACCGTGAGAACTGAACTGAGTCATGTTAATGCGTGGAGATTTACTGTTTGGTGTCTGCGTGATTGTCGTAACCAATGGTTAGAGTCTTTGGGTGACATGGATCAGAATTGTTCTGAGTGGTGTAGGTGGATTTCTCCTTATCTTCCTCTCAATCCTTAGTCCCGAAACCTACATATACCTTGTTTATCTTTCCTTACCTAATCTTGTTTCTTGCTACTAATGATACTGATACTACTGCTCCGGGATTTGCCTTAAAATAATTTTATCTGGCTGTGTAATGTGGTATAGGAACTTGAATTAGTGTACATGCGTCAGGTTATACTCATGGTGATGATAATAATGTGTTCTGTGTGTTGTTACTTTAGTTCTCGTACTTATTGAACATGGTAGTATGAAAATATCTAGCTCAAAACAATATAATCTTGTATAAGAAAAGACAACTTGTATGTACTTGTATTCAAATATAAAAATCTTTTATAAATAGGTACAAATAATTATGTAATGATTTTGATAGAACGGTAAAACCTGTAAATCATTCGATTTCCCTGTTTCTATTGTCTTCACAGTTACACATTTTTGTTAACGTCACATAGTTCAACAGTTATTTAGTTATGTTTGAGTAGTAGTCTTAACAATGATTTGTGGTTGTGTTTCTTTTTGAACGAGAAGTTTATTTTACCTACATGTTCGTATTTAACTTCGGCTAGGTAATTGTTTAAAATAAAGTCAACTCCAGCTTCACATATACTAAGAATTGTTTTCGGTTGTAAATTTACAGTGTAAAATAATTTCTTGATTGGTTACATTTCATTTGTGTCTAATTTTCCGTGTTAAAAACAAAATCAAACTTGATATCACCGATGGTTATGTCAGTTTTCTACATACTATACATAATAACGTAAGTATAGATTTTCATTAAAAAGAATGGAATGTTAAAATGAACTGAAGTGAAGACAATGTAAATAGATCCCTGAAATAATAAAATGCTTATGGTTTAGAAAGATTAAGATTTAGTATTCCTTGCTATTCAAGGGTGATCGGTATTAAACCATATCACCTAGTATCTGTATTCACTAATTTCTGCTACAAATCCTATATTTGTCATACTATTCAAATAAACTGTCTATAACTTAAAGGTTTGATCCCATGTTCTTGATTGAATATCACGCCTGCAAAGTAGGTGGAGAAAATAGTGACAATGAAGTACTGACAAGATCTCTTTTTCATACAACTTTGGCTCTCATGTGAAACCCTGCAGTAGAATGCTTTCTGAAATGAATATAGTCAACTACTTTTGTCATTTGGGAGGATATAGTTTATGTAAAATATTTGTAAATTCCTCTTCGTCATAGAACCTGTCGGTTGTTGGAAGTATCGATAATACATTGTTCAAACGACCTGAAACCTTCTTAGATTTGCTGTTCGTAGTGTAAATTTAAGAGTCAAAGATATAATGAGTACAAATCGTTGTGCAACTGTCTAAGTATTGATGATTAAGACTATATTGACGTTATCAAATCATTTTCGTTTGTAACCTCTCAGTCAATACACTTATTATTCATCATCCCTCTAATGTGAACATAATTACACTAAGTGTATGATTTAGAAAACTGGCTAAATTTAGCTTCTCTAAGTATAATTAATTGATGTATTGGTACAATAACATCTTTCTTGTGTGTTATTTTTGGGGCCCATGTGATCGGACCGTAATACAGGAGAGCAGGTGTATTGATCTGGTCCGTTTATTGATTAACTCGCCTAGACTGTCTATCCAGTCTCGATAACCTTCAGCTAGCCAGTGATACGATAATAGTGAAATAACATCGGAGAATAGAACTGAACGACTATTGACCTAGAACGCAGCTCCCCACACTTGGCCTCGTGTAGCCCGAATAGAACACAACATAGTAAACAGACAGCTTCTAGTTTAAGTATTTGACAATGATACAACAGAAATATAGACAGTTACTTCTGGTAGGATAATTCGAAAATTAAACTTTGCCCATTATTTATCTCGTTATAGTGTTAACCTACTCATAATAACACACAATGACAGTTACATTGAATTAGTTTAATCGGGTGACCTAGTTTTGATTTAATATTATTAAATGAGAGAAAAAACATTATGTTCGTGGGTTGTTATGTCATAAATCCTAAGTTTAGTCTTTCATCTAATTTATCATGTTATGTAAACATTAAAAACTCCAACATACAGTTAGGTATACTTTTTTCAAGTAGATAGTGGTCGTATTAGGTTGATTCTAATATTCATCTATGATCATGCAGATGAAAAAATTCAGATACTAGCATAGAGCTGTGGCAGAATAATTAGATGAATTACACAAAATATATTTATGAGGCTAGCTGCATATAACCGCCATATAAATGTAGGCTTTTGGCAGGGACCTAAAATTTTGTGTAACCACGTCAACCTAACAAGTATATAACTTTTCGTTTTGTATAGTTCTATCGAATTTACTTACCTTCTATAAATAATTAAGTAATATAATACTTATGTGGTAACTAATAATACAGATTTACAACTTCCAAAGTGATTATATGGTTTTTTCAGGTGGTTGCGTTTTTATCTAATTTTTATGTTAATGCCCTGGTAATTTCGAGTATTATTATTAAGCATACAATGTTATCATTCATCTCTTACAGGCTAATTTGTATGATTTCAATTATTATCAGTATGGGGATTTGTGGGGATCGTAGTATTTTTACAGTTGAATTCACAAGTCGATCTAAGCTAGACCACCATTGAAAACC